>NW_027468718.1:484113-504113 GCF_046254945.1 Alosa pseudoharengus | reverse complement strand
CTGTGAGATGAGATGGACCTATTTATCAAATATAAAAGCAGGACACAGGTTTCCTCTCCCTCTCCTTCATGCAGCAGATCTAACTGGAACGTTAGGCTACCTTAGGCTACCATCATTTGAAACGTAGGCTGCTTAGAGCGCACGCACGAGACAGAGAGTCAGTCAGTTCCAGGGTTGGGCATGTCATTGTTTGCATTTCCTATTTAGTATAAGAAAGTTATAAGGAAATCATAAAGGCAACAAGGTAGGGGCGCCGTAACGAATTTCAAAGTGCAGCCCAAAATCGCGGGCGCTGTATTTTCTCTTTCTTGCGCAAACAAAATGCAAATAGCCTGCGTAATTCTGGTTCATAAAGTTGAACAAACGCATGTGGTAATTTTATAGATAAATAGAAATAGCCTACTGCCATGCAGTTTATGGGGTAGGCCAACTTGGAGTGAACTTACACACGGGAGATTCTTTCTCTACTCGTAGCTGAGCAGAGTTGGGTGTAACGTGTCATTAATCACGTTACAGTTCCTACAGTGTGCGAGCAAAGATATTCAGAATTCTGTGAGGGTGTGAGGAATAAGACCTCACGGTCCCAACTCACAAAGGGGATGCACGCTCTTTCAGGCAACCAAGGTACAAGGAGGCATTGACGAACCACAGACAAGTGCAAATTTTGGGCTAAGAGTGCTGGTTTATTTACAGTGTTCAAAAAGTGATAAACAAAAAAACTTTGAAAAAAGGCTACAAACAAAAATCAACACGAGGGTGGCTCGCACTTAAAGACTTAACTAAACAAAATAACCAATACAAAACTAATAAGGATTCAAAGGGTTAAATGTTCCCAAACCAGACTCAGCCTCACAGCAAGCTGCTCTCCCTATGCCACGCTCCCCTGAATGACAGAAGCTCAGCCTTTTTATGGGCCTACCCATTAGACACGTCACTCAGAAATGGTGGGAGAGTAGTGCACAAAACATTTAACAAAATAAAGACATTAATCCTAACAAAAATAAACATGCTATGATCCTAATAATTTTACCCTTATTTAACGCTATCAAAATATTTTCTCTTTCCCTCAAAACCAGTTCAAACCCCTAACCACAATTACAGACACGTCATCAAAACAAAAAAATACAAAAAGATTGCAACTCTGACAGTTCGGGTTTCTCGGGGGACCATTGATGGCGGGACACACAACAGGGCCATGAATGCAGTCAGTGTAGGTGCTATGGCGTGGGACTACTGGTGCGTGTGGTGGAAATGTTTGGTGGAGCAAAATCAGCGGGTACCTCGCGGCTTGCGGAGATGTTGTGGATGAAAACTGGTGAGTACAGAAATATGTGCGACGCTATGTGACGGTGAAATATGAAGGTGTTCAGAACGCGCTAAACCGGTATCGCGTGTAATGAACTTGCCGTGTGCAGATGTGTGCAGATGTGTGCGTGTGTGTCGGGAAATGTTGGTCAGTTATGTGTAGGGACAACGTCGGGAGCATTTGGGGAAAAGTTTAACTGGAGGGCAACTTTTCCACATTTCCCCCCTCCTCTAGAGACTCGACACAGGGGTGGCGAGACAGGTAGTCAGCAACCAGGTTGTGCTTTCCTGGCCTGTACACAACCTCAAACTTAAAGGGCTGCAGAGCTAAAAACCACCTGGTTACCCTTGCATTGGTGTCCTTCATCTGGCCTAACCATTTCAGTGCTCGATGGTCTGTTTCAAGCTGAAAGTCTCTACCTAGAAGGTAATAACGGAAGGTGTCCAAGGCCCACTTCACCGCGAGACACTCCAGCTCGACAGCTGAGTATCGGGTCTCTCGTGGGAACAGTTTGCGGCTAATGTAGGAGACTGGCCGCTGTTGGTCGCCTTCCCCCTGGAGTAGGACCGCCCCCAGCCCAACTCCAGAGGCGTCAGTTTGGACTGTCCATGGCTTATCAAAGTCAGGGCTCTTCAAAACTACATCGCTGCACAGAGCCTCCTTCAACTCTGTGAAGGCTCTCTCGTGCGGCTCCTCCCACCTGACCCTTGCTGACCCAGACTTCCTGGTCAGGTCAGTGAGTGGCGCCGCCATGGTGGCAAAGTTAGGCACAAAGCGCCTGTACCACCCTGCAAGACCCAAAAAGGACCTCACATCCTTCTGGGTTTGAGGCCGCGGGCAGTTGCGGATGGCCTCGAGCTTGTCAGTTTGTGGGCGGATCACACCATGGCCCACAATGTGACCCAGGTAACGCACCTCGGGCTGAGCAATGGTGCATTTCTTGGGCTGGATCGTCAACCCAGCCTCGTGGACGCGTTTGAAGATCTCGGCTAGATGTTCCACGTGCTCCCTCCAGGTGGCGCTGTGGACCACAATATCATCCAGGTAAGCACCAGCAAAGGCCCCAGTCCCTTCCAGCACGCGGTCCATGAGCCGCTGGAAGGTGGCTGGCGCTCCCTGGAGACCGACGGGCATCTTTGTGAACTGGAACAGCCCACGGGGTGATCGGAAGGCCGTGTAGGGTCTGGCCTCCTTGGCCAGTGGGACCTGCCAGTACCCTTTGCTCAAGTCCAGCGTCGTGATGAACTGGGCCCCACCCACCCGTTCGACCAGCTCCTCGAGCCGTGGCATGGGGTAGGCGTCGAAGTGGGTCTGGGCATTGACTTGGCGGAAGTCCGCACAGAACCTCATGGTGCCGTCCTTCTTCGCCACCAGGACAATGGGGCTACTCCAGGCACTGTCCGAGCGCTCAATGACCCCCAGTCGCACCATCACCTGCAGCTCCTCCTGGAGAGCAGGCAGTAACCGCTCCGGAACCCGGTACATTCGCTGCCGTTTCGGGGTGGTCTCTTTCAGGTGGATCGGGTGCTCAGCCAGTGAAGTGGTCCCAGGCTGCCCGGTGAACAGGCCTTCAGGAATGACAGCCCGCAGCTCTCCCTGTTGCTCTGCGGTGAGATGGGAGAAGTCTGGTTCCCCTGCTGTGCAGTCAGTGGGGAAAAACTGCTCAGGGGTGTCATACTCTTCTCTCACGGCTTGCACCATGAGCTGGTCACTCACCGGCGGCTCTCTGTCGTGGTACTCTTTGAGCAGGTTTATATGGAACACCTGCCGTGGCTTCCTCCTCCCAGGCATGTCCAGCTCGTAGGTGGCTGGCCCCATCTTCTGGCTGATGCTGAAGGGCCCCTGCCACTTGGCCAGCAGCTTGTTCTCCTCTGTTGGCAGGAGCAGGAGAACTTTCTGGCCGGGCTGGAACGTGCGCTGTCGGGCTGACTTGTCATACCAGCTGGACTGGGTCCGTTGAGCGTTCTCCATGTTCTCCCTCACCAGGGTCGCCATCTCCTCCATCTTCTCCCTCATGGCGATCACGTAGGTGAGGATGTTGGTGGTAGTGGCGCTCGGTGACTCCCAGGCATCCCTCAGCAAGTCCAGAGGCCCCCGCACTTGCCTCCCATACAAAAGTTCGAATGGCGAGAACCCGGTTGAAGCTTGGGGTACCTCACGGTATGCAAACATGAGGTAAGGGAGCCAGCGATCCCAGTCCTTGGCATTAGCACCCACGAACTTCCGCAGCATGCTTTTGAGGGTCTGGTTGTACCTCTCCACCAGCCCGTCGGTCTGCGGGTGGTAGGGAGTGGTCCTAATACCCCGTATCCCTAACAACCTGTAGACCTGCTTGAGCGTGTTCGACAAGAATGCTGTGCCTTGGTCAGTTAAAATCTCATGTGGGATCCCTACCCTGGAGAATAACTGTAGGAGTGCAGGGGCAATGGTTCTGGCGGTGACTTTGCGGAGGGGAAAAGCTTCGGGATAGCGTGTAGCGTAATCACAGACTACAAGAATGTATTTGTGACCTGTCTGTGTGCGTTCAAGGGGACCCACAATGTTAGAGCCAAATTATTGAAAGTAATTTTGAGGAATATTTTGAATGAATGATGAATATTTAGATATGCCAAAATAGTATTTAGTATTGTTTTAGATTAGTTATAATTTGCATATGCTTATTTAGAACTGTGTGGTTAATGCTGTATTTTGATTGGTTAACCGAATTCTAAGGAATATGTGTGATGTAGTAGGAGTTGACGTGCGTGCAGCAATGAAGGCACATAGCTTTTTGACCGCGCTTCTGTGTCCTTGTGTCCCGTGCCTTAAAAGAAAATGAATATAGTCTAACCAAGTGATATTTCTGTTTTATTTTACCTTTTTTTTTTGTTTGTACCAAGATACTTTTGTGTTACCAAGACTTCAAGAATTAAAGAAAACAAAAAGAAACTCAACTGGTCCGTGAGTACACTGAAAGTAAAATGAATAACGGTGAAGCATTGGATATGGAGACGAGTCAGAAATCCTTAGGCTGCCCACACGAAGTGGTTTAATTTAATGAACCCCAAGAACGAAATTTTGCCACTACATTAAGTCAAAAAGCTGACTAAGAACCGTAAAGAGTTTAAGTGGAAGCTTTGGAACTAGCAAGCTAAGTGGATGACTCAGCAGTACGAGGCATTGAAGCTAGCAACGAAGCTAAGTGGATGACGCAGCAAAACGAAGCCTTGCAGTTAGCATCAGCTTCTCGGCTATTAATAATGCATTGACCATGCTACGATGTGCTAAGTGAAGTGATTATGAAACGAGGTTGCATGTGACTTGTAGACAATGTGAAGAAGTTCGTTTCTTGGATGACATTGCATCTATTAGTGCTGTCAAAACTGAAGATTTGTTCTCAACTGAGACAAGGCTTGTGAGTGAATTAGCTGGAACTTTGTGGAACCTCCTTGAACAATGACGGACGAACAAGACGTTGAGGGTATGAATACTCGCGATGACCAACAGAGGGCGTTGACAGCTAAAGGTGCAGAGAATAAAGTGCATAAGTTCATAAATGCAAGAAAAGGTAAATTAGGACAAATGACAGCAAAAGCAAACGAAATTGAGCGACTTTTGGACAATGAAAGCCTGCCTAATTTAACTGATGTCGTTAGAAAGGAAATTAAAATGTACAAGAAACTGCATGAAGAGTTTAATGAATGCAATTCTTCAATGCTGTTGTATTTAACAGATGAAGATAAGAATGCTGACCAAGAGTTATGGTTTCAGCCAAAGTCAGATCAGTGCTTACAGTTCATGACTAAAATTAACAAGTGGATTGAAGCAAAAGCATGTGATGAGGAGATAACACCACTGGACAGTGCATCTAGGATGTCAAAACGATCAAATGCGTCATCAGCTCGTATTAAAGAAGAAGCCAATAGAGCTGCTCTGGTAGCGCAGGCAGCAGCGTTGAGAGAAAAACAGGAATTAGAGTTGAAAGAAGCTGAAATTAAAGCTGCAAAAGAAAGATTGCAGATTGAAACAGCTCTTGCCGTTTCTGCTGCGAAAATGAAAGTTTATGACGAAAGTGAAGAACGACAGTCCCAAGTGGGTGCATACAAACCTACAAAGTCACTTCATAACTTTTTTGAACAAGATGGTGGATACGATAACATGCAGCGTTTTCCATCCTCCAAGTTGAAACCCTCTATGATGTATGCATCTATGGATTTTAACCCATCTGCATCTACTGGAGCTATACGTAAGCAGAGGGAAGCTCCATGGCAGTCTGGTCAAGCGAGAGCCTCATCACAACCTGATGATAGAGCCACTCCCCAACCTGACGATGGAGCAAGAGAGATGTATCGGATGATGCAAAGACAGACAGACATTACAGAGTTGCTGGCAAAGAACCAACAACTGTTTCGCTTACCACGCAGAGATGTGCCAGTGTTCCAGGGAGACCCACTGGAGTTCAGGTCTTTCATGAGAGCTTTTATTCATGCCATTGATTCAAGAGCTGACAGCAATGCCGACAAGCTTTACTTCTTGGAGCAGTACACCAGGGGTGAACCTCGTGATCTTGTGAGGAGCTGCCAGCATATGCCTGAACATCGTGGATATGCAAAGGCTCTGGGTCTGCTTCAAGAGAAATATGGAAATGAACTGAAGGTTGCTACGGCATTAATTGAAAAGGCATCCAAGTGGCCTCACATAAAAGCTGAAGATGGAAAGGCTCTAAGTGCATTCTCAGTGTTCCTTGTGAGCTGTCGTAATGCCATGGAAGATATTGATTATATGGAAGAGATGGATAATCCCACAACCATGAGGACCATCATCACGAAATTGCCATTTAAAATGAGAGAGCGATGGAGAGTTTGTGCTTATGAAATTCAGGAGCAGCGTAAGAGAAGAGCCAGGTTCACAGAGCTGGTGAACTTTGTGGAGCGACAAGCGAAGATCATGTCTGACCCACTCTTTGGAGATCTTGAATCATCTGCAAATGAAAAGAAGACTACAAAAAAGATTCAACAAGGAAATAAGCTAAGAAATGAAGGGAAGCAAGGAAGTAGCTATGCTACAAAAGTTGAACAAGTTACCGAAAATGATGATCAGAGCGAGCAGTCAAAATCAAAGGTGGATGTGTCATTCAATTGTGCATTTACAAAGCCCTGCCTGTTTTGTGAAAAGAATCACACATTGCAAGAGTGTCGCAAGATTAAAGAAAAGGTTCATAGTGACAGAGTAGACTTCTTGAAGAAGAATGGACTTTGTTTCAGTTGCCTAGTGAAGGGTCATCTGAGCAAGGAATGTAAGAAGAAGATGACATGCGATGTTTGTGCTCTGAAGCATCCAAGCTTGCTGCATTTCTCTAAGGAGGTCACAAAGGAGAAACCGTTTGGAACTGAGCTCAACAAAGTCAGTGCTGCCAGTGCACCAGAGACGTCAAAAGAGAAGGAGACTAGTGCCTGTACTGGGGCTGGAGACAGGTGTGTGCTTGCCATCGTTCCTGTGCGAGTGAAAGCCAGCAAGAGTGACAAGACTGTCGAGGTCTACGCATTCATGGACCCCGGCAGTTCTGCGTCATTTTGTACAGAAGCTTTGGCAAGGCAGCTGAATGTGCAAGGCAGACGCACTGATCTCATGTTGAGTACCATCAACTCCAAGGGCAAGGTGGAAAGCTACGTTCTCACAGACTTGGAGATCAGCAGCCTTGAAGACAATAACTTCATCGCATTGTCAAAGGTGTACACACAGAAGAGCATTCCTGTGTCTCAAGAGAACATTCCACTTCAGAGAGAGATTGACAAGTGGCCGTACCTCAGTGAGGTCAGGCTGCCTCAGATTAATGCTGGAGTGGAGCTTCTCATCGGAACCAAAGAGTACACCATCTTGGAGCCATGGAAAGTGATCCCAAGTAAGGACAACGGACCATATGCTGTGAAAACTGCACTTGGATGGATCCTGAACGGGCCGCTTAGAGAAACAGACACCGCAACTGACGATCATGCACAGTCACATGCCTCTGTGAGCAGAATAGCCATTGACAGTGTAGAGCATCTGCTTATACAACAGTATAACCATGATTTTCCTGAACGCCACCGTGATGAAAGATCTGAAATGTCTCAAGAAGACCACAAATTCATGGAGTCTGTGTCCAGTTCTGCCCGCCTTATGGATGGACATTACTACATCAGTCTGCCAACAAAGAAGTTGTGCATCCAGATGCCGAACAACCGCAGTTCAGTGCTACAGCGTGCATTGAACCTCAGGAGCAAGTTGAAACGGAATCCCGAGTTCCATGAAGAATATACAGCCTTTATGAATGACATGCTGAGCAAGGGGTACGCTGTTGAGGTTCCTAAGGCACAACTGAACCGCCAGGATGGAAAGCTGTGGTATATTCCCCACCACGGGGTATATCACCCGCAGAAGAAGAAGCTCCGCGTCGTCTTCGACTGTGCGGCCAGCTACCAGGGAATCTCACTGAACAGTGAGCTACTTCAGGGACCGGATTTAACGAACTCGTTGATTGGAGTGCTTCTCCGCTTCAGGCAAGAACCAATTGCGATGATGGCAGACATCGAGGCCATGTACCATCAAGTCCGCATTCCCGAAGAAGATACCGACCTGCAGCGCTTCCTGTGGTGGCCAGCAGGAGACCTAAGTCAAGACATCGCTGAGTACAGGATGACAGTCCACATTTTTGGTGCGACTTCTTCTCCTAGTTGCGCGAACTACGCGCTTCGAAGAACAGCTGAGGAGAACCGCAGCATGTCATCACCAGAAGCTGTGAACTCCATACTGAAAAACTTCTATGTCGATGACTCATTGACATCTGTTGCCAATGAAGATCAAGCAGTCAAGCTGTACAAAGACCTCACAGCATTGTGCGCTAGCGGAGGATTTCGTTTAACGAAGTGGACAAGCAACAGCCGAGCTTTGCTCTCCTCTATCCCTGACCATGAAAGAGCAAAAGACATCCGAGACCTGGACTTGACTCACGACGCGCTACCCATGGAAAGAGCTTTGGGTGTTCTATGGAGCACTGAGTCTGATGCCTTCAAGTTCAGGATCAACGTTAAAGAAAAGCCTGTCACAAGACGAGGAATTCTCTCAATCACAAGTTCCATCTACGACCCGCTCGGATTCCTCGCTCCGGCAATTCTTCCTGCAAAGTTGATACTGCAACAGCTGTGCAAGGAGGAACTTGGTTGGGACGAGAAGATTCCAGAACAGCTCAGTAGGAAATGGAACAATTGGCTGAAAGAACTAAGCCAGCTGTCGTCAGCTGTGACCATACCGAGATGCGTGAGACCAGCAAAATTTAGGCCTGCCGCAGCAGCACAGCTCCACCATTTTTCTGATGGAAGTGAAAGTGGGTACGGAACTGTCTCTTACCTACGCTTGGCTGGGGAAGATGGACATGCTCATTGTGCCTTTATGAAGGGCACATCCCGCGTGACTCCAATCAAGCAGACCACCATCCCACGCATCGAGTTGACAGCAGCAATGGTTGCTGTAAAGACAGACAAGATGCTGAGAAGCGAGCTCCAGATGGAGCTACTTGATTCTTTGTTCTGGACTGACAGCACAACTGTGCTAAAGTACATTGAGAACGAGAAGCTTCGCTTTAAGACATTCGTTGCAAATCGCATCTCAGTAATCAGAGAGCTGACCACACCTCAGCAATGGAGATATGTTGATACATCAACTAATCCCGCCGATTGTGCATCTCGGGGGCTTGCACCAACCAAGTTCATGCAGAACACAAGCTGGTTCCAGGGTCCAGCTTTTCTGAAAGAACCAGAACACCACTGGCCGAAAAGACCTGACAAAACAGAAAATGACAAAGTTGACAACGAAGTGAGACACACCGCCACAGTTAATCTCACAAACACAGCAGAAGAAGTTCATCCTGTGAACAAACTGTTCAACCACTACTCCAGCTGGTACCGTTTGAAGAGAGCTGTGGCGTGGGTTCTCAAGTTCAAAGACCTGCTTCTGCAACTCTGTAGGAAAAAGAAAGAACAAACAAACACAGACAATACGAACAGACAAAAAAGGAAACCAATGACAACCACAATACTTACCTTGGAAGACCTAATGCAAGCAGAAACAGGGATCATCAAGTTCTGTCAGAACGAATGTTTCCAGGAAGAGATCACCATGCTAAAGAAAGGCAACAGCGTGAAGAAGACCAGTCGCGTGCGGAAACTCGATCCAGAACTTCATGAAGGTGTGCTGAGAGTCGGAGGTCGCCTCTCTGCTGCTGCTATGCCGGAGCACACAAAGCATCCAGCAATCCTTCCGAAGGACCTACATGTCACCACATTGATCGTGAGAGACACTCACGAAAGGATTGGACACTGCGGAAGACTTTACATGCTCTCCCAGTTACGACAAAAATATTGGATACCCTCTGCCAATTCAGTAGTGAGAAAGTTTCTATCAAAGTGTGTGATCTGCAGAAAAGTTAAAGGCAAACCGTTAGAGCAGAAGATGGCAGACTTGCCAGAAGACAGACTTCTGCCTGACAACCCTCCTTTCACTAACGTGGGGGTCGACTACTTTGGGCCATTTAATGTCAAACAAGGCCGCAGTACAGTGAAACGATACGGGGTGCTGTTCACCTGTCTCACAACAAGAGCAGTGCACATAGAGGTTGCGCACACATTGGACACTGATTCTTGTCTGAATGCCATCAGACGTTTTGTGTGCAGGAGAGGACAGGTAGCCATTATGCGCTCAGATAATGGCACGAATCTAGTATCAGCTGAGCGTGAGCTGCGTACAGCAATGCAAGAGTGGAACCAGTCCAAGATGTCAGAATCCCTGATGCAAAGAGGAATTCAGTGGATATTCAATCCACCCTCTGGTTCTAACTTCGGGGGAATTTGGGAAAGGCAGATCAGATCCGTGAGAAAAGTTCTCCGGTCTGTGCTCAAGCAACAGACAGTCAGTGATGAATGCTTGCTGACACTAATGTGTGAAGTAGAGTCAGTGCTGAACAATAGGCCATTGACTACAACGACAGACGATCCAACAGATCCTGAGCCGTTAACCCCTAACCACTTGCTACTGATGAAGAAGCAGCCAGTTCTTCCTCCTGGACTGTTCCAGAGGGAGGACTCATATTCCCGCCGCCGATGGAGGCAAGTGCAATATCTGGCTGACATGTTTTGGAAACGGTGGGTGCGTGAGTATTTACCCATGCTGCAGGAGCGGCAAAAATGGACCAGCATCAAGAACAACCTGAGTGCCGGGGACATCGTCATGATCGTCGACGATACCGCACCACGAAGCTCGTGGGTACTGGGGAGGGTTCAATGGGTCATTCCAGACGCCAAGGGACTTGTTCGGCGTGTGGTCATCAAGACTAAGACTAACACCTTAGAAAGACCTGTTAACAAACTTTGCCTTATTTGCGAAAAGAACATGTAAAAAAAAAAAAGGGAATGTTAATATTGTAGATTTCTGAATGTTATCTTTGTAAATTATGTGAGTTTCATTGATAGGTAATACCTAATGTGTGATTTGTTTGGCTCTATAGTTGTTATTTTAGTAAGTAATTGTCAGCCTTCATGTCTTACAATTAGGGGCTGGAAATGTTAGAGCCAAATTATTGAAAGTAATTTTGAGGAATATTTTGAATGAATGATGAATATTTAGATATGCCAAAATAGTATTTAGTATTGTTTTAGATTAGTTATAATTTGCATATGCTTATTTAGAACTGTGTGGTTAATGCTGTATTTTGATTGGTTAACCGAATTCTAAGGAATATGTGTGATGTAGTAGGAGTTGACGTGCGTGCAGCAATGAAGGCACATAGCTTTTTGACCGCGCTTCTGTGTCCTTGTGTCCCGTGCCTTAAAAGAAAATGAATATAGTCTAACCAAGTGATATTTCTGTTTTATTTTACCTTTTTTTTTTGTTTGTACCAAGATACTTTTGTGTTACCAAGACTTCAAGAATTAAAGAAAACAAAAAGAAACTCAACTGGTCCGTGAGTACACTGAAAGTAAAATGAATAACGGTGAAGCATTGGATATGGAGACGAGTCAGAAATCCTTAGGCTGCCCACACGAAGTGGTTTAATTTAATGAACCCCAAGAACGAAATTTTGCCACTACACACAATATCCATTGCTATCCTGGTGAAGGGGACTTCAATGACAGGAAGAGGCTGAAGTGGGTATGGCTTAACCCTCTGCTTGCTGGTGAGCTGACAAGTGGGGCATGTCTTGCAGTGTGTGTGAACGTCTGTGTACAAGCCGGGCCAATAAAATCTGTTAGAGATTCTCTGCAGGGTCTTCACACTACCCAGGTGACCTGCCCATGGGATGTCATGACCCAGCTTGAGAATATTAGGTCTCAGGCTAGTGGGGATAACCAGCTGCTCAGTGCTGCCACCCTCTGGCTGGTGGTAGAGCAACCCATCTTTAACAAAATAGTCCTCCCCAGAGAGGGATTTAGCCTGGCCTGTGCTCACACAGTCAATTTCAGTGGCCTTACTGAAAACATCTATGAGTGTCTCATCTTGCTCTTGTAGCAATTTAAAATCATGGGGCACATCCCAAACATCTGGAGCTGCAGTGGGGGTTACATTCTGCTCTGCACTCGTCATGGACTCAACTCTGTGAATCAGCTTTTCACGCCGGCGCTGATGCCGGCCCTTGCGTGGCCTGTTTGTGTCGGGGGGCGCAATCTCTTCCTCACAGTAGGGGAACAATTCACAGACCTTCTGCTTCTCTGTCTCGTCATCTGCCACTCTTTTAGCCTGAGATCTGGTCACAACCATACTTATGGGTGAAGTAGATTGCACCAGCTCTGGCAAAATTGCAACATCTTGGCCCAACACTACGGGATGATGGAGGCCCTTCACTACTCCGGCTTTGAGAGTGTATGTGTGGTCGTGTACACGCAGGCATATTTCAGCTAGAGGGTATCGGTGCTCGTCGCCATTTACACACCGCACCCGTAGGCATCCTCCTGTCAGCATTACTGGCTGATCAACCAGGTGGGGTTGCACAAGCGTCTGGGTGCTACCGGTATCTAAAAGGGCTCTAGCTGCTCTACCATTAACAGTAACATCAACAGTCTGCACTCTGTTCTGGACTTCTGGCCGACTAGTAGTGGTGACCTGAGCACTGGGGCCAAAACTTCTTGGTCGCTTGTCAGGGCAGTTACGTATGAAATGTCCGGGCCTGCTACAATGGTGACATAACGGCTCAGTACTTGTGGGTGCGGACTGAGTGAATGCAGGGTGTCTATGGGGAGATGCTCTAGGTGTGTGTGGAGGTGTGCGACTACTTTGACCCCTACGCTGATCCCCACCCCTAGGACCCACTCCCGCACCATAGCCCGCAGACTTACCCCTCTCCGCAGGTTGGCTGAAGCCCTGGTAGCGGAAGTCCTTCGGTCCACGACGGGCGGCGAGGAAGGAGTCCACCAGTTCAGCTGCTCGTTGTCCGGTCTGTGGATCATGCTCCTTAACCCACACGCGCACATCAGGAGCCAGCGAACGCAGGAACTGCTCCAGAATCAGAGTCTCTCCGATCTCCTCCACAGTCTTCTCTGTGGGCTTCATCCATTTGGTGTAGAGGTCTTTGATCCGATTGTAGAACTCTCGTGGCGTCTCGCCAGGCTGGATGCGAGGGTCCCGGAACCTCTGGCGGTAGACCTCGCAGTTTATCTCAAACTTGGCCAGGATGGCGTCCTTCACTTTCAAGTAGTCTCTGGCGTCTGCAGGATCCATAGCCACGTATGCGGCTCTCGCCTTGCCCGTCAGGTAGGGCACCAGGAACGTGGCCCAGTCAGCAGGGGGCCACCGGTATGCCGCAGCGAGCCTCTCGAACGTGGTCATGTACTGCTCGACGTCATCTCCCTCCTCCATCTTGGGCACCGACGCTCGGGTCCAGGTTGCTGGGGCTGGTCCTCCTTGGTTCATCACTGGGTGCTGGGGGGCTGCAGGCATCCACAGAGAGGCTGGCAGCGTAGCAGGTTGGCTGCTCGGGCCAGCAGGGACTGTCGCTGGATGTGCAGCAAGAGGCACCACATGAACCGCAGCAGGAGGTGCCGTGGAGGCGACGACAGCAGGGGGTGCCGTGGAGGCGACGACAGCATCAGCAGGCGTTGAAGAGGCGACCCCAGGAACGGCCACCGGAGCTGCAGGGGGAACTCTTGCCCTCATTTCTTCCAGTTCACCGTGGACAGTGTTGAGTTGGACCTGGACGTTCCTCCATCTCTGCTCCTGTTTGATGGCCTCCTTCTCCTGGTTGCTCACGGCCTTCTGGAGCATCTTGAACATGGAGGCAAAGTCGGATGAATCACTCACTTTCTCTCCGTCTGTTTCAGGCACCAGGTCTTCGACCCCCTCCCCGCCATCTTCTTGGCGGGTCGACATCAGCCTGCCAGTGTCTTTCAACCGTCGGTACGCCACCTTACTACGCACTTGGGCTCGTCAAGTCAACCTTTCTCTCAGTGCCCTAGGGGGCGCCACAATCCCACCGCTGCCACCACGTGTGAGGAATAAGACCTCACGGTCCCAACTCACAAAGGGGATGCACGCTCTTTCAGGCAACCAAGGTACAAGGAGGCATTGACGAACCACAGACAAGTGCAAATTTTGGGCTAAGAGTGCTGGTTTATTTACAGTGTTCAAAAAGTGATAAACAAAAAAACTTTGAAAAAAGGCTACAAACAAAAATCAACACGAGGGTGGCTCGCACTTAAAGACTTAACTAAACAAAATAACCAATACAAAACTAATAAGGATTCAAAGGGTTAAATGTTCCCAAACCAGACTCAGCCTCACAGCAAGCTGCTCTCCCTATGCCACTCTCCCCTGAATGACAGAAGCTCAGCCTTTTTATGGGCCTACCCATTAGACACGTCACTCAGAAATGGTGGGAGAGTAGTGCACAAAACATTTAACAAAATAAAGACATTAATCCTAACAAAAATAAACATGCTATGATCCTAATAATTTTACCCTTATTTAACGCTATCAAAAAATATTTTCTCTTTCCCTCAAAACCAGTTCAAACCCCTAACCACAATTACAGACACGTCATCAAAACAAAAAAATACAAAAACATTGCAACTCTGACAGTTCGGGTTTCTCGGGGGACCATTGATGGCGGGACACACAACAGGGCCATGAATGCAGTCAGTGTAGGTGCTATGGCGTGGGACTACTGGTGCGTGTGGTGGAAATGTTTGGTGGAGCAAAACCAGCGGGTACCTCGCGGCTTGCGGAGATGTTGTGGATGAAAACTGGTGAGTACAGAAATATGTGCGACGCTATGTGACGGTGAAATATGAAGGTGTTCAGAACGCGCTAAACCGGTATCGCGTGTAATGAACTTGCCGTGTGCAGATGTGTGCAGATGTGTGCGTGTGTGTCGGGAAATGTTGGTCAGTTATGTGTAGGGACAACGTCGGGAGCATTTGGGGAAAAGTTTAACTGGAGGGCAACTTTTCCACAGAGGGCGACAAGAAATTTGGCAAAAAAATAGAATTCATCGGAGTAGGCTGTTTGTTACCTTACTACTGACCGGGAAACAGTGCACAACTAACTAGCTAATGACTAGTCTGATGTCAATCACACCACAAATTGATTCCAAAAACTATGTTAGGCTATAGGCTACAAGCTAGGACTGCCACTGTTTTCAGTGTGAAGATTAATTACAGAAGGAACGCAACTCGCAAGTGCACTTCACTCAAAGCAGTTCAATGTTTTGCAAGTTGTGTGCGTGTCACCATTCAACATTGTGAAGGAGGGTGCGCGAGCTGGGCAGCAGCGCTTCCATAAAGGTCTCTTTCAAAATGTCCTGTTACAATTGCAGCTGCTTCCGATTGATGAATATTTAGAAAGTAGCCTACATGACGGCATTTTTGAGCTAGTGAGAGAGTCAGATTTTTGGCTTCTGGAAGTAACTTGCTAATTAAATAAAGCAAGACTTGAGTGATATCACACATTTGAAAGGAAAAATATGAAGGCAACAAGTGGCGGGCGAGGCCAGAGTTGGAGGGATATTGTGTCCTGTTGCTGTAAAGGACGTGAGGCCAGAGTTGGAGGGATATTGTGTCCTGTTGCTGTAAAGGACGAGCCCAATCGCCTATTTCTCAGTTGTGTAATAAAAGCAGTATCATCATGCAGTGGTCGCTTTATTTAACAAACTGCAAGCAACAAGAGGGTTAAGTTCGCTGCGACGCCAAACCCAAGAGGATAGACGAACTGATCTCTGCAATAGAGTCATTTTGGAGTACAAACTCTCCCTGCTCCTGCTTCCATTTTACATTGACTTGACTTTTTTTTTATTTAATTTTTGCGACGTTCGCCTTTTGCATGAAAAAGAACGTACTTTCCTGTTCTGCTACTAGGCCACTGAAAGGAACAACAGAAAATCTGTTTAGGCAGTCGATATATGGTAACGAGCTGTGTGCGTCTGAAAAGACGATAGAAGATATGCTTTCTGAATAGCACAAATGTTCTTTGAATTTCCCCTTGGGGATCAATAAAGTATCTATCTATCTATCATCTATCTTCTTCCCAATCGTCAAAGACAGAAAACTAAGTCTTATAATGACAAAGGTATAGTCTGTTTTCCATTTAGCATGCGCAGGTGAGGGATGAGGCTTTTTATGCTGGACCACGCACTTTTTCTTGTCAGGAACTCTGCACATAGGCTTAGTCCATAGCATAGCCCAGCTCCAGCGAAGACGGCTCTGGTCATCCCATCTTACCCTGCCCCCACATTCTCTAGCCTACCATTCAGGCTATGAAGACCTGCGGGGAGTAAAACGACTTGTTGCCGTTTTGGGACATTAAGCTACGTTAAGCTTTTTCACGTTAAGCCCCCCTCCCCAACCCCCTTCTTACACAAGCAGTGCAGCTTTCTGAAGCGCTGCTTTCTGAAGCTAATGTAACAACAAATACCCCCAACATTGTTGTGTGGCAATAAAATTATCCAGGGTTTGCGCAAGTAGCCTAAATATATAAATTAATAAATAAAATCCTTAACGTGAAAAAGCTTAACATAGCTTAATGTCCCAAAACGGCAACAAGTCGTTTTACTCCCCGTATGCGCTCATAATAAAGAAAGTTTAACGTGTCCCAAAAACAGCTATCAATTAATCACCAAACATCTTAACAAGGCATGCCAGGAGCAACACTTTGCAAAAAAATGATAAAAATAGGCCTACTATAATAATGGTTGGAATGGAAAGATGCAAGTTATGTTTTAAAAACAAATGCTCCCGTTACCCCGCAGAAGTTTCAAAGTAGCCTATACCCAGCTTAAGTCTACTTCAGAACACCTCATCGACTGTCTATAATAGGCTACAACTTTGTTTCAATAAAAAGATTTCTAAAGAAAAACATTGCATCATTAATCCTTCCTGGATTCGAACTCAGGACTGCCTTGTGGAACTCAGGACTGCAGACCAGTTGTGGAAATACGTGCATTAACCCACTCGACCGTCAGACAAAGCTAGCTGCTTCAAGTATACCTATTGGGTAGGACTGTAGCCTACACTGGTTGCTGTGGCACTGCCTTGAGTGACCGAATTCGTTTTCCTTTGTCATATGAATGCTGTCATTTTGTTAACATTACTGTTAAGGAGATGCTGTAGGCAAAGGCTATATTTCAACCTCATTAGTGTAGTAAAAAAAAAATCAGAACTATTCACAAGGTTTCTGGGCAGCATATTTATGTTCTGTTAGCAAGCAAACTTCTCATGACTGCCCACAAAGTAGCCTACTGCCAGCTGGCGAAGCTCTCATTTTAAAACATTACTGAGAGACAGGCACTCTACAATCAAGAAATCCTGCCACTGAATCCATAACTATGTTTGACATTATGTACAAAGCTTATAGGCTACAGTGGACTAGCATGTTGGAGGGGCTGCGAAAAACACCGACAAACAACACAATGAAAACTCGGCCAATCACAGCCCTTGCTGTCGAACGCTCCGTCCGGTTAGACCGCGAAACGCCACAGCGGACTTATGCTGCCCCCAAGCGGCTGCAGTTGTACTTACATTTCACCCAGCTGCGTGAATTACGTTTTTTTGTGAATGAAGTGTCTATTTTTAACCAGTACCCACTGTAGGATCTATTGAGGGTTGGGGTCACACACACACACACATACACACACACATGCCTCACGTTCAGCCACACACACTCACACTTACACACACACATGCCTCACGTTCAGCCACACACACACACACACACACACACACACACACACATGCCTCACGTTCAGCCACACACACACACACACACACACATGCCTCACGTTCAGCCACACACACACACACACACACACACACAAACACACACATTCAATTAATTTATTTGGGATGACCAAAACTGATTACAACAACACAGCATTCCAAATATTTATGTCTCACACCACAACACAAACACTGTGCAAGTTAATGAATTAATGCAAGACGTGATCCATCTTTCACACACTAGGTCACAATCAAAACATTAGAGTAAGAGTAAGAGTGTGTATAGAGTGTGTATATAGAGTGTGTATAGAGTGTGTATAGAGTAAGAGTGTGTATAGAGTGTGTATAGAGTATAGTAGAGCTTAGATCGGGCCCAAAAAATCAAGCCCGACCCTACCCGAGCCCGTGCACATTGTGCCCGAGCCCGACCCGGCCCGACACGTTAACTGTAATTATAAGCCCGAGCCCGATTTAAACCCGACATTTTTTAAATACGTGGGCCATAATAAACAGACGTTCTCAACTACAATTCCGAGCTGTTTGAGCTACAGAAATCCGTTTAGAGGACATTGAAGGCTGGCTATCATTATTTCTGCCATGGCAAGCCTGCTTCATGTTCATCTTAAAGTATTTTTGCTGTCATAGGTGAACATCGTGCGCACTTAATGCACGCAACAAAGCATACCTGACAAATGCATACCTCCGACTTTTCTCCAAACTTCCTCGAAGTTATTTCTCCTGATTCATTTTTTTTCTTTACATCTTCAAGCTTCACGTTGCACTTAAGCTACACAATACAGCACAGCAGGCCCGGTGTGATGCGTGAGCTACACAATACAGCACAGCAGGCCCGGTGTGATGCGTGAGCTCCACAATACAGCACAGCAGGCCCGGTGTGATGCGTGAGCTACACAATACAGCACAGCAGGCCCGGTGTGATGCGTGAGCTACACAATACAGCACAGCAGGCCCGGTGTGATGTGTGCGAGTGGAGAAGCTGCGCATGACAGGTGTTGCGCAGATGACATTACAAATGGCATTTTGTAACTCTGAGCCTAACTTGTATAACTTTGTATACACTTGTTACTTAGGCCTACTTTGATAAATATAAAATATTTCTGAGTCTGACTATGGCATAGCTTTAGCTCCCCACCCAAGTAGGCTAATGATTAGAAGAAAAAAAAAAGCAAGCTTGATCAAGGACCCGGCCCGGCCCGGCCCGAGGAAAGTGGCTGGAAATATCGGCCCGACCCGGCCCGCGGGTCGGGTCGGGTCGGGTCAAGTTCGGGCTCGGACTCGGGCAGAGAATCTAAACTCTAGAGTATAGAGTGTGTATAGAGTGTGTATAGAGTATAGAGTGTGTATAGAGTGTGTATAGAGTAAGAGTGTGTATAGAGTGTGTATAGAGTAAGAGTGTGTATAGAGTAAGAGTGTGTAGAGTAAGAGTGTGTATAGAGTGTGTATAGAGTGTGTATAGAGTAAGAGTGTGTATAGAGTGTGTATAGAGTGAGTATAGAGTGTGTATAGAGTAAGAGTGTGTATAGAGTGTGTATAGAGTGAGTATAGAGTGTGTATAGAGTAAGAGTGTGTATAGAGTAAGAGTGTGTATAGAGTGTGTATAGAGTGTGTATAGAGTAAGAGTGTGTATAGAGTGTGTATAGAGTGTGTATAGAGTGAGCATAGAGTGTGTAGAGTAAGAGTGTGTATAGAGTAAGAGTGTGTATAGAGTAAGAGTGTGTATAGAGTGTGTATAGAGTGTGTATAGAGTAAGAGTGTGTATAGAGTGTGTATAGAGTAAGAGTGTGTATAGATTGTGTATAGAGTGTGTATAGAGTATAGAGTGTGTATAGAGTGTGTATAGAGTGAGTATAGAGTAAGAGTGTATATAGAGTGAGTATAGAGTAAGAGTGTGTATAGAGTAAGAGTGTGTATAGAGTGTGTATAGAGTAAGAGTGTGTATAGAGTGTGTATAGATTGTGTATAGAGTAAGAGTGTATATAGAGTGAGTATAGAGTAAGAGTGTGTATAGAGTAAGAGTGTGTATAGAGTGTGTATAGAGTAAGAGTGTGTATAGAGTGTGTATAGAGTAAGAGTGTGTATAGAGTAAGAGTGTGTAGAGTAAGAGTGTGTATAGAGTGTGTATAGAGTGTGTATAGAGTAAGAGTGTGTATAGAGTGTGTATAGAGTGAGTATAGAGTGTGTATAGAGTAAGTGTGTATAGAGTGTGTATAGAGTGAGTATAGAGTGTGTATAGAGTAAGAGTGTGTATAGAGTAAGAGTGTGTATAGAGTGTGTATAGAGTGTGTATAGAAAGAGTGTGTATAGAGTGTGTATAGAGTGAGCATAGAGTGTGTAGAGTAAGAGTGTGGTATAGAGTAAGAGTGTGTGAGGGAGGGGAGTGGGAGTAAGAGTGTGAAGAAGAAGGGGGGGGGGGGTGTGTGTGGAGGTAGAGTGTAATATAGAGTGTATATAGAGGTAGAGTG
>NW_027468718.1:440000-483913 GCF_046254945.1 Alosa pseudoharengus | reverse complement strand
GTGGTATAGAGTGTGTATAGAGTGAGTATAGAGTGTGTATAGAGTAAGAGTGTGTATAGAGTGTGTATAGAGTGAGTATAGAGTGTGTATAGAGTAAGAGTGTGTATAGAGTGTGTATAGAGTAAGAGTGTGTATAGAGTGAGTATAGAGTGTGTATAGAGTAAGAGTGTGTATAGAGTGTGTATAGAGTGTGTATAGAGTGTGTATAGAGTGTGTATAGAGTAAGAGTGTGTATAGAGTGAGTATAGAGTGTGTATAGAGTGTGTATAGAGTGTGTATAGAGTAAGAGTGTGTATAGAGTGTGTATAGAGTATAGAGTGTGTATAGAGTAAGAGTGTGTATAGAGTGAGTATAGAGTGTGTATAGAGTGTGTATAGAGTAAGAGTGTGTATAGTGTGTGTATAGAGTGAGTATAGAGTGTGTATAGAGTAAGAGTGTGTATAGAGTAAGAGTGTGTATAGAGTGAGTATAGAGTAGAGTGTGTATAGAGTGTGTATAGAGGGTATAGAGTGTGTATAGAGTGTGTATAGAGTAAGAGTGTGTATAGAGTGTGTATAGAGTAAGAGTGTGTATAGAGTGTGTATAGAGTGTGTATAGAGTGAGTATAGAGTGTGTATAGAGTAAGAGTGTGTATAGAGTGTGTATAGAGTAAGAGTGTGTATAGAGTAAGAGTGTGTATAGAGTGAGTATAGAGTGTGTATAGAGTGTGTATAGAGTAAGAGTGTGTATAGAGTGTGTATAGAGTGAGTATAGAGTGTGTATAGAGTAAGAGTGTGTATAGAGTGTGTATAGAGTAAGAGTGTGTATAGAGTATAGAGTGTGTATAGAGTAAGAGTGTGTATAGAGTGAGTATAGAGTGTGTATAGAGTGTGTATAGAGTGTGTATAGAGTAAGAGTGTGTATAGAGTGTGTATAGAGTAAGAGTGTGTATAGAGTGTGTATAGAGTGAGTATAGAGTGTGTATAGAGTGTGTATAGAGTAAGAGTGTGTATAGAGTAAGAGTGTGTATAGAGTGAGTATAGAGTGTGTATAGGTGTGTATAGAGTGAGTATAGTGTGTATAGAGTAAGAGTGTGTATAGAGTAAGAGTGTGTATAGAGTAAGAGTGTGTATAGAGTATAGAGTGTGTATAGAGTAAGAGTGTGTATAGAGTATAGAGTGTGTATAGAGTAAGAGTGTGTATAGAGTGTGTATAGAGTGAGTATAGAGTGTGTATAGAGTAAGAGTGTGTAGAGTAGAGTGTGTATAGAGTGTGTATAGAGTGTGTATAGAGTGTGTATAGAGTAAGAGTGTGTATAGAGTGTGTATAGAGTGAGTATAGAGTGTGTATAGAGTAAGAGTGTGTATAGAGTGTGTATAGAGTAAGAGTGTGTATAGAGTATAGAGTGTGTATAGAGTAAGAGTGTGTATAGAGTGTGTATAGAGTGTGTATAGAGTGTGTATAGAGTAGAGTGTGTATAGAGTGTGTTTAGAGTAAGAGTGTGTATAGAGTGTGTATAGAGTGAGTATAGAGTGTGTATAGAGTAAGAGTGTGTATAGAGTGTGTATAGAGTAAGAGTGTGTATAGAGTAAGAGTGTGTATAGAGTAAGAGTGTGTATAGAGTGAGTATAGAGTGTGTATAGAGTGTGTATAGAGTAAGAGTGTGTATAGAGTAAGAGTGTGTATAGAGTGTGTATAGAGTAAGAGTGTGTATAGAGTGAGTATAGAGTGTGTATAGAGTGTGTATAGAGTAAGAGTGTGTATAGAGTAAGAGTGTGTATAGAGTGTGTATAGAGTGTGTATAGAGTGAGTATATAGTGTGTATAGAGTAAGAGTGTGTATAGAGTAAGAGTGTGTATAGAGTAGAGTGTGTATAGAGTATGAGTGTGTATAGAGTAAGAGTGTGTATAGAGTAAGAGTGTGTATAGAGTAAGAGTGTGTATAGAGTGTGTATAGAGTGAGTATAGAGTGTGTATAGAGTAAGAGTGTGTATAGAGTGTGTATAGAGTGTGTATAGAGTGTGTATAGAGTAAGAGTGTGTATAGAGTGTGTATAGAGTAAGAGTGTGTATAGAGTATAGAGTGTGTATAGAGTAAGAGTGTGTATAGAGTGTGTATAGAGTGTGTATAGAGTGTGTATAGAGTAAGAGTGTGTATAGAGTGTGTATAGAGTAAGAGTGTGTATAGAGTATAGAGTGTGTATAGAGTGTGTATAGAGTAAGAGTGTGTATAGAGTGTGTATAGAGTGTGTATAGAGTGAGTATAGAGTGTGTATAGAGTAAGAGTGTGTATAGAGTGTGTATAGAGTAAGAGTGTGTATAGAGTAAGAGTGTGTATAGAGTAAGAGTGTGTATAGAGTGAGTATAGAGTGTGTATAGAGTAAGAGTGTGTATAGAGTAAGAGTGTGTATAGAGTGTGTATAGAGTGTGTATAGAGTGTGTATAGAGTAAGAGTGTGTATAGAGTGTGTATAGAGTGAGTATAGAGTGTGTATAGAGTGTGTATAGAGTAAGAGTGTGTATAGAGTAAGAGTGTGTATAGAGTGAGTATAGAGTGTGTATAGAGTAAGAGTGTGTATAGAGTGAGTATAGAGTGAGTATAGAGTGTGTATAGAGTGTGTATAGAGTGTGTATAGAGTAAGAGTGTGTATAGAGTGTATAGAGTGTGTATAGAGTAAGAGTGTGTATAGAGTGTGTATAGAGTGTGTATAGAGTAAGAGTGTGTATAGAGTAAGAGTGTGTATAGAGTGTGTATAGAGTAAGAGTGTGTATAGAGTAAGAGTGTGTATAGAGTGAGTATAGAGTGTGTATAGAGTGTGTATAGAGTAAGAGTGTGTATAGAGTAAGAGTGTGTATAGAGTGTGTATAGAGTGAGTATAGAGTGTGTATAGAGTAAGAGTGTGTATAGAGTGTGTATAGAGTGAGTATAGAGTGTGTATAGAGTGTGTATAGAGTAAGAGTGTGTATAGAGTGTGTATAGAGTGAGTATAGAGTGTGTATAGAGTAAGAGTGTGTATAGAGTGTGTATAGAGTGTGTATAGAGTGTGTATAGAGTGAGTATAGAGTGTGTATAGAGTAAGAGTGTGTATAGAGTGTGTATAGAGTAAGAGTGTGTATAGAGTAAGAGTGTGTATAGAGTGTGTATAGAGTAAGAGTGTGTATAGAGTGTGTATAGAGTAAGAGTGTGTATAGAGTAAGAGTGTGTATAGAGTGAGTATAGAGTGTGTATAGAGTGTGTATAGAGTAAGAGTGTGTATAGAGTAAGAGTGTGTATAGAGTGTGTATAGAGTAAGAGTGTGTATAGAGTGAGTATAGAGTGTGTATAGAGTGTGTATAGAGTAAGAGTGTGTATAGAGTAAGAGTGTGTATAGAGTGTGTATAGAGTGTGTATAGAGTGAGTATATAGTGTGTATAGAGTAAGAGTGTGTATAGAGTAAGAGTGTGTATAGAGTAAGAGTGTGTATAGAGTATAGAGT
Source organism: Alosa pseudoharengus (assembly GCF_046254945.1). Classification (NCBI taxonomy): domain Eukaryota; kingdom Metazoa; phylum Chordata; class Actinopteri; order Clupeiformes; family Clupeidae; genus Alosa; species Alosa pseudoharengus. Next base: position 480,461 of record NW_027468718.1, on the reverse strand, counting down.
GTGTATAGAGTAAGAGTGTGTATAGAGTATAGAGTGTGTATAGAGTAAGAGTGTGTATAGAGTGTGTATAGAGTGAGTATAGAGTGTGTATAGAGTAAGAGTGTGTATAGAGTGTGTATAGAGTGTGTATAGAGTGTGTATAGAGTAAGAGTGTGTATAGAGTGTGTATAGAGTAAGAGTGTGTATAGAGTATAGAGTGTGTATAGAGTAAGAGTGTGTATAGAGTGTGTATAGAGTGTGTATAGAGTGTGTATAGAGTAAGAGTGTGTATAGAGTGTGTATAGAGTAAGAGTGTGTATAGAGTGTGTATAGAGTGTGTATAGAGTGAGTATAGAGTGTGTAGTGAGTGTGTATAGAGTAAGAGTGTGTATAGAGTGTGTATAGAGTAAGAGTGTGTATAGAGTAAGAGTGTGTATAGAGTGAGTATAGAGTGTGTATAGAGTAAAAGTGTGTATAGAGTAAGAGTGTGTATAGAGTGTGTATAGAGTGAGTATAGAGTGTGTATAGAGTAAGAGTGTGTATAGAGTGAGTATAGAGTGAGTATAGAGTGTGTATAGAGTAAGAGTGTGTATAGAGTGTGCATAGAGTAAGAGTGTGTATAGAGTAAGAGTGTGTATAGAGTGTGTATAGAGTGTGTATAGAGTAAGAGTGTGTATAGAGTGTGTATAGAGTAAGAGTGTGTATAGAGTAAGAGTGTGTATAGAGTGTGTATAGAGTGTGTATAGAGTGTGTATAGAGTAAGAGTGTGTATAGAGTGTGTATAGAGTAAGAGTGTGTATAGAGTAAGAGTGTGTATAGAGTGTGTATAGAGTAAGAGTGTGTATAGAGTAAGAGTGTGTATAGAGTGAGTATAGAGTGTGTATAGAGTGTGTATAGAGTAAGAGTGTGTATAGAGTAAGAGTGTGTATAGAGTGTGTATAGAGTGAGTATAGAGTGTGTATAGAGTAAGAGTGTGTATAGAGTGTGTATAGAGTGAGTATAGAGTGTGTATAGAGTGTGTATAGAGTAAGAGTGTGTATAGAGTGTGTATAGAGTGAGTATAGAGTGTGTATAGAGTAAGAGTGTGTATAGAGTGTGTATAGAGTAAGAGTGTGTATAGAGTGTGTATAGAGTGAGTATAGAGTGTGTATAGAGTAAGAGTGTGTATAGAGTGTGTATAGAGTAAGAGTGTGTATAGAGTAAGAGTGTGTATAGAGTGTGTATAGAGTAAGAGTGTGTATAGAGTAAGAGTGTGTATAGAGTAAGAGTGTGTATAGAGTAAGAGTGTGTATAGAGTGAGTATAGAGTGTGTATAGAGTGTGTATAGAGTAAGAGTGTGTATAGAGTAAGAGTGTGTATAGAGTGTGTATAGAGTAGAGTGTGTATAGAGTGAGTATAGAGTGTGTTATAGAGTGTGTATAGAGTAAGAGTGTGTATAGAGTAAGAGTGTGTATAGAGTGAGTATAGAGTGTGTATAGAGTGAGTATATAGTGTGTATAGAGTAAGAGTGTGTATAGAGTAAGAGTGTGTATAGAGTAAGAGTGTGTATAGAGTATAGAGTGTGTATAGAGTAAGAGTGTGTATAGAGTATAGAGTGTGTATAGAGTAAGAGTGTGTATAGAGTGTGTATAGAGTGAGTATAGAGTGTGTATAGAGTAAGAGTGTGTATAGAGTGTGTATAGAGTGTGTATAGAGTGTGTATAGAGTAAGAGTGTGTATAGAGTGTGTATAGAGTAAGAGTGTGTATAGAGTATAGAGTGTGTATAGAGTAAGAGTGTGTATAGAGTGTGTATAGAGTGTGTATAGAGTGTGTATAGAGTATAGAGTGTGTATAGAGTGTGTATAGAGTAAGAGTGTGTATAGAGTGTGTATAGAGTGTGTATAGAGTGAGTATAGAGTGTGTATAGAGTAAGAGTGTGTATAGAGTGTGTATAGAGTAAGAGTGTGTATAGAGTAAGAGTGTGTATAGAGTGTGTATAGAGTGTGTATAGAGTAAAAGTGTGTATAGAGTAAGAGTGTGTATAGAGTGTGTATAGAGTGAGTATAGAGTGTGTATAGAGTAAGAGTGTGTATAGAGTGAGTATAGAGTGAGTATAGAGTGTGTATAGAGTAAGAGTGTGTATAGAGTGTGCATAGAGTAAGAGTGTGTATAGAGTAAGAGTGTGTATAGAGTAAGAGTGTGTATAGAGTGTGTATAGAGTGTGTATAGAGTAAGAGTGTGTATAGAGTGTGTATAGAGTAAGAGTGTGTATAGAGTAAGAGTGTGTATAGAGTGTGTATAGAGTGTGTATAGAGTGTGTATAGAGTAAGAGTGTGTATAGAGTGTGTATAGAGTAAGAGTGTGTATAGAGTAAGAGTGTGTATAGAGTGTGTATAGAGTAAGAGTGTGTATAGAGTGTGTATAGAGTAAGAGTGTGTATAGAGTGTGTATAGAGTAAGAGTGTGTATAGAGTGTGTATAGAGTGAGTATAGAGTGTGTATAGAGTAAGAGTGTGTATAGAGTGAGTATAGAGTGAGTATAGAGTGTGTATAGAGTGAGTATAGAGTAAGAGTGTGTATAGAGTGAGTATAGAGTGTGTATAGAGTGAGAGTGTGTATAGAGTGAGTATAGAGTGAGTATAGAGTGTGTATAGAGTAAGAGTGTGTATAGAGTAAGAGTGTGTATAGAGTGTGTATAGAGTAAGAGTGTGTATAGAGTAAGAGTGTGTATAGAGTGAGTATAGAGTGTGTATAGAGTGTGTATAGAGTAAGAGTGTGTATAGAGTAAGAGTGTGTATATAGTGTGTATAGAGTAAGAGTGTGTATAGAGTGTGTATAGAGTGAGTATAGAGTGTGTATAGAGTGTGTATAGAGTAAGAGTGTGTATAGAGTAAGAGTGTGTATAGAGTGAGTATAGAGTGTGTATAGAGTGTGTATAGAGTGAGTATATAGTGTGTATAGAGTAAGAGTGTGTATAGAGTAAGAGTGTGTATAGAGTATAGAGTGTGTATAGAGTAAGAGTGTGTATAGAGTATAGAGTGTGTATAGAGTAAGAGTGTGTATAGAGTGTGTATAGAGTGAGTATAGAGTGTGTATAGAGTAAGAGTGTGTATAGAGTGTGTATAGAGTGTGTATAGAGTGTGTATAGAGTAAGAGTGTGTATAGAGTGTGTATAGAGTAAGAGTGTGTATAGAGTATAGAGTGTGTATAGAGTGTGTATAGAGTAAGAGTGTGTATAGAGTGTGTATAGAGTGTGTATAGAGTGAGTATAGAGTGTGTATAGAGTAAGAGTGTGTATAGAGTGTGTATAGAGTAAGAGTGTGTATAGAGTAAGAGTGTGTAGAGAGTAAGAGTGTGTATAGAGTGAGTATAGAGTGTGTATAGAGTAAGAGTGTGTATAGAGTAAGAGTGTGTATAGAGTGTGTATAGAGTGAGTATAGAGTGTGTATAGAGTGTGTATAGAGTAAGAGTGTGTATAGAGTAAGAGTGTGTATAGAGTGAGTATAGAGTGTGTATAGAGTAAGAGTGTGTATAGAGTGAGTATAGAGTGAGTATAGAGTGTGTATAGAGTGAGTATAGAGTGTGTATAGAGTAAGAGTGTGTATAGAGTGAGTATAGAGTGTGTATAGAGTGAGTATAGAGTGTGTATAGAGTAAGAGTGTGTATAGAGTGAGTATAGAGTGTGTATAGAGTAAGAGTGTGTATAGAGTAAGAGTGTGTATAGAGTGTGTATAGAGTAAGAGTGTGTATAGAGTAAGAGTGTGTATAGAGTGAGTATAGAGTGTGTATAGAGTGTGTATAGAGTAAGAGTGTGTATAGAGTAAGAGTGTGTATAGAGTGTGTATAGAGTGAGTATAGAGTGTGTATAGAGTAAGAGTGTGTATAGAGTGTGTATAGAGTGAGTATAGAGTGTGTATAGAGTGTGTATAGAGTAAGAGTGTGTATAGAGTAAGAGTGTGTATAGAGTGTGTATAGAGTGAGTATAGAGTGTGTATAGAGTAAGAGTGTGTATAGAGTGAGTATAGAGTGAGTATAGAGTGTGTATAGAGTAAGAGTGTGTATAGAGTGTGTATAGAGTAAGAGTGTGTATAGAGTAAGAGTGTGTATAGAGTGTGTATAGAGTGTGTATAGAGTGTGTATAGAGTAAGAGTGTGTATAGAGTGTGTATAGAGTAAGAGTGTGTATAGAGTAAGAGTGTGTATAGAGTGTGTATAGAGTGTGTATAGAGTAAGAGTGTGTATAGAGTGTGTATAGAGTAAGAGTGTGTTTAGAGTAAGAGTGTGTATAGAGTGTGTATAGAGTGTGTATAGAGTAAGAGTGTGTATAGAGTGTGTATAGAGTAAGAGTGTGTATAGAGTGTGTATAGAGTGTGTATAGAGTGTGTATAAGGTAAGAGTGTGTATAGAGTAAGAGTGTGTATAGAGTGTGTATAGAGTGTGTATAGAGTATAGAGTGTGTATAGAGTGAGTATAGAGTAAGAGTGTGTATAGAGTAAGAGTGTGTATAGAGTGTGTATAGAGTAAGAGTGTATATAGAGTGAGTATAGAGTGTGTATAAGGTAAGAGTGTGTATAGAGTGTGTATAGAGTAAGAGTGTGTATAGAGTGTGTATAGAGTGTGTATAAGGTAAGAGTGTGTATAGAGTGTGTATAGAGTGTGTATAGAGTATAGAGTGTGTATAGAGTGTGTATAGAGTGAGTATAGAGTGAGTATAGAGTGTGTATAGAGCAAGAGTGTGCATAGAGTAAGAGTGTGTATAGAGTGAGTATAGAGTGTGTATAGAGTGAGTATAGAGTGTGTATAGAGTGAGTATAGAGTGTGTATAGAGTAAGAGTGTGTATAGAGTGAGTATAGAGTGAGTATAGAGTGTGTATAGAGTAAGAGTGTGTATAGAGTAAGAGTGTGTATAGAGTGTGTATAGAGTAAGAGTGTGTATAGAGTAAGAGTGTGTATAGAGTGAGTATAGAGTGTGTATAGTGTGTATAGAGTAAGAGTGTGTATGGAGTAAGAGTGTGTATAGAGTGAGTATAGAGTGTGTATAGAGTAAGAGTGTGTATAGAGTGTGTATAGAGTGAGTATAGAGTGTGTATAGAGTGTGTATAGAGTAAGAGTGTGTATAGAGTAAGAGTGTGTATAGAGTGTGTATAGAGTGAGTATAGAGTGTGTATAGAGTAAGAGTGTGTATAGAGTGAGTATAGAGTGAGTATAGAGTAAGAGTGTGTATAGAGTAAGAGTGTGTATAGAGTGTGTATAGAGTAAGAGTGTGTATAGAGTGTGTATAGAGTAAGAGTGTGTATAGAGTGTGTATAGAGTGTGTATAGAGTAAGAGTGTGTATAGAGTGTGTATAGAGTAAGAGTGTGTATAGAGTGTGTATAGAGTGTGTATAGAGTGTGTATAAGGTAAGAGTGTGTATAGAGTAAGAGTGTGTATAGAGTGTGTATAGAGTGTGTATAGAGTATAGAGTGTGTATAGAGTGAGTATAGAGTAAGAGTGTGTATAGAGTAAGAGTGTGTATAGAGTGTGTATAGAGTAAGAGTGTATATAGAGTGAGTATAGAGTGTGTATAAGGTAAGAGTGTGTATAGAGTAAGAGTGTGTATAGAGTGTGTATAGAGTGTGTATAGAGTATAGAGTGTGTATAGAGTGTGTATAGAGTGAGTATAGAGTGAGTATAGAGTGTGTATAGAGCAAGAGTGTGCATAGAGTAAGAGTGTGTATAGAGTAAGAGTGTGTATAGAGTAAGAGTGTGTATAGAGTGAGTATAGAGTGTGTATAGAGTAAGAGTGTGTATAGAGTGAGTATAGAGTGTGTATAGAGTGAGTATAGAGTGTGTATAGAGTAAGAGTGTGTATAGAGTGTGTATAGAGTGTGTATAGAGTAAGAGTGTGTATAGAGTAAGAGTGTGTATAGAGTGAGTATAGAGTGTGTATAGAGTGAGTATAGAGTGTGTATAGAGTAAGAGTGTGTATAGAGTGAGTATAGAGTGTGTATAGAGTGAGTATAGAGTGTGTATAGAGTGAGAGTGTGTATAGAGTGAGTATAGAGTGAGTATAGAGTGTGTATAGAGTAAGAGTGTGTATAGAGTGTGTATAGAGTAAGAGTGTGTATAGAGCAGTGTTTCCCAAACTTTTTTTCTGGCGACCCACTTTTTAAAAATGACAGACCATCGCGACCCATTTCACTTCAAATCTACCCTGTAACCACCAACATTGTTTTAGGCCACAGGTTCTCCAACTTTTCTATGCCTCCCCCAACCATACATTGCTATAGGATCTAGATAGATAGATCCTGCTTTGAACACGGTAGTGTTGCATTTTGAGCACCATCAGCGTGAAAAGTTGGAAATGACTACTGAAAAGATACGTTTTAATGCGCATCCAAGAGTTTGGGGAAATTCTCGCATGTTGTGCATTCGTCAGCATAGTAAAGCTGTTTCTGTATTTCTAAAAAAAATGTTGTAGGCTACGTTGCGTTGCAGACAAATGGGTCCATAACACTGTGGACGTCAATTCCGATGTAAACAGCAAATAACTCAAGTCGTTATATTGTATTGTTGTATTATATTATATAGTCGTTATATCAGAACAAGAGGCTTTTGGGCAATAGCCGGAAGAATGCGCCTTTACTTTGGAGTTCGCGAGGTAGAAAACGAGAGAAATAGTGTTTAAAATGTCTATTTAAATTGTAGCCTAATATAATGCACTGTTGTGCATTTTAAATCAGAAATAAGAATGTGAGGAGGTTGCTATTAACTTTAAAGATTGCATCTACAATCGAAACTATCTACATGCAAATTGAATATCCTTATCCGGTCTATGGATGTCTGCTTTAGTTGACAGCACGGTCACTAGATTTTAATTGGTAAAGTTGAGGAACTGGTATCTATTAATGTTCGTGCAAATAGGCGGATTCATGTCCCTTGCAGTTTGCAACTGCGAGGTACAGGTCATGGCAGGCGCCCCACAAAACGGTTTCATTTTGAGAGGTAGATATCCATGCTCTGGCTCCCCCTCTGCGATGCGTTCGTCCCCCAGTTTCATGCGCCAGTTTCATGAGCTTTTATAACAAAACCGTAACTGTGGTAGTTAACAAACTACATCCTAATAGAAAACTGTTAACTTTCCTGGTATCAAATTACAAATGGTATCAGTTAGACCTATAACACAACATAAATTGTGCTGGGCTGGCGACCCAAATAAATTCTCCTGCGACCCAGACTTTGGGAAACACTGGTATAGAGTGTGTATAGAGTAAGAGTGTGTATAGAGTGTGTATAGAGTGTGTATAGAGTAAGAGTGTGTATAGAGTAAGAGTGTGTATAGAGTGTGTATAGAGTAAGAGTGTGTATAGAGTAAGAGTGTGTATAGAGTGTGTATAGAGTAAGAGTGTGTATAGAGTGTGTATAGAGTAAGAGTGTGTATAGAGTAAGAGTGTGTATAGAGTGTGTATAGAGTGAGTATAGAGTGTGTAGAGTAAGAGTGTGTATAGAGTGTGTATAGAGTGTGTATAGAGTAAGAGTGTGTATAGAGTGTGTATAGAGTGTGTATAGAGTGAGTATAGAGTGTGTAGAGTAAGAGTGAGTATAGAGTGTGTATAGAGTGTGTAGAGTAAGAGTGTGTATAGAGTGAGTATAGAGTGTGTATAGAGTAAGAGTGTGTATAGAGTGTGTATAGAGTGTGTATAGAGTAAGAGTGTGTATAGAGTGTGTATAGAGTAAGAGTGTGTATAGAGTGTGTATAGAGTAAGAGTGTGTATAGAGTGTGTATAGAGTGTGTATAGAGTAAGAGTGTGTATAGAGTGTGTATAGAGTAAGAGTGTGTATAGAGTGTGTATAGAGTGTGTATAGAGTAAGAGTGTGTATAGAGTAAGAGTGTGTATAGAGTGTGTATAGAGTATGAGTGTGTATAGAGTGTGTATAGAGTGAGTATAGAGTGTGTAGAGTAAGAGTGTGTATAGAGTGTGTATAGAGTGTGTATAGAGTAAGAGTGTGTATAGAGTGTGTATAGAGTGTGTATAGAGTGAGTATAGAGTGTGTAGAGTAAGAGTGAGTATAGAGTGTGTATAGAGTGTGTAGAGTAAGAGTGTGTATAGAGTGAGTATAGAGTGTGTATAGAGTAAGAGTGTGTATAGAGTGTGTATAGAGTAAGAGTGTGTATAGAGTGTGTATAGAGTAAGAGTGTGTATAGAGTAAGAGTGTGTATAGAGTGTGTATAGAGTGTCTATAGAGTAAGAGTGTGTATAGAGTGTGTATAGAGTAAGAGTGTGTATAGAGTGTGTATAGAGTGTGTATAGAGTGTGTATAGAGTAAGAGTGTGTATAGAGTAAGAGTGTGTATAGAGTGTGTATAGAGTAAGAGTGTGTATAGAGTGTGTATAGAGTAAGAGTGTGTATAGAGTAAGAGTGTGTATAGAGTGTGTATAGAGTGAGTATAGAGTGTGTAGAGTAAGAGTGTGTATAGAGTGTGTATAGAGTGTGTATAGAGTAAGAGTGTGTATAGAGTGTGTATAGAGTGAGTATAGAGTGTGTAGAGTAAGAGTGAGTATAGAGTGTGTATAGAGTGAGTATAGAGTGTGTAGAGTAAGAGTGTGTATAGAGTGTGTATAGAGTAAGAGTGTGTATAGAGTAAGAGTGTGTATAGAGTGAGTATAGAGTAAAAGTGTGTATAGAGTGAGTATAGAGTGTGTATAGAGTAAGAGTGTGTATAGAGTAAGAGTGTGTATAGAGTGTGTATAGAGTGTGTATAGAGTAAGAGTGTGTATAGAGTGTGTATAGAGTGAGTATAGAGTGTATAGAGTAAGAGTGTGTATAGAGTAAAAGTGTGTATAGAGTGAGTATAGAGTGTGTATAGAGTAAGAGTGTGTATAGAGTGTGTATAGAGTGAGTATAGAGTGTGTAGAGTAAGAGTGTGTATAGAGTGTGTATAGAGTAAGAGTGTGTATAGAGTATGTATAGAGTGTGTATAGAGTGAGTATAGAGTGTGTATAGAGTAAGAGTGTGTATAGAGTGTGTATAGAGTGTGTATAGAGTAAGAGTGTGTATAGAGTAAGAGTGTGTATAGAGTGTGTATAGAGTAAGAGTGTGTATAGAGTGTGTATAGAGTGAGTATAGAGTGTATAGAGTAAGAGTGTGTATAGAGTAAAAGTGTGTATAGAGTGAGTATAGAGTGTGTATAGAGTAAGAGTGTGTATAGAGTGTGTATAGAGTGAGTATAGAGTGTGTAGAGTAAGAGTGTGTATAGAGTGTGTATAGAGTAAGAGTGTGTATAGAGTATGTATAGAGTGTGTATAGAGTGAGTATAGAGTGTGTAGAGTAAGAGTGTGTATAGAGTGTGTATGGAGTAAGAGTGTGTATAGAGTAAGAGTGTGTATAGAGTGTGTATAGAGTAAGAGTGTGTATAGAGTAAGAGTGTGTATAGAGTGTGTATAGAGTGTGTATAGAGTAAGAGTGTGTATAGAGTAAGAGTGTGTATAGAGAGATAAGATAAGATAAGATAATCCTTTAATTGTCTCCCAAGGGAGAAATTTGCATTGTTACAGCGTCCAAGACAATGAAGGAAAAGAGACTTACAGACAACCCCCCCCCCATACATCTTCGGTAGGACATGCAGCAAATACACATACACAAATACACATTCCTTGGGCATGCTTCCCAGCACCATACCTGTTTGAGCTCATGTGGGGAAAGCACAACCACCATGTACAGCCATTTATCGCAGTAACAGACAGTCTTATCATCCTACTATGCACTAATGCTACATACATAAAATAAATAAATACAACAACAACAAGGATAACCTTTTCTAATGGGAACCCACAGTTCTTAAGAATAGTTACATAGTCCTTGTGTGATGTATAAAACTGTATAAAAAAGTAGTCAGTAAAACATCTCCAGTAGTTCTAAAGTGCCTTGTGCTCTATTGGGGTGGTGTTTATTATACAATCTAACTGCAGTGGGTAGGAAGGACCGGTGATGTCTCTCCTTTATACACACAGGGTGTAGCAGCCTGTCACTGAAACAGCTGCTCAGTGTTGACAGAGTGGCATGCATTGGGTGACACTCGTGACCCAGCATAGATGTCAGTTTCGCTACCATCCTGCTCTCTCCCATTATCTCTATTGAGTCCAGCTTGCATCCCAGAACAGCACTAGCCCTCTTAATGAGTTTATTCAGCTTCCTCCTGTCGGCAGCTGAGATGCCACTCCCCCAACATACTACTGCATAAAAAATGGCTGATGCCACCACTGAATTGTAAAATGTTCTCAAAAGCTCCCCCTGAACCCCAAAAGATCTGAGTCGCCTCAGCAGAAACAGCCTACTCATGCCCTTTTTATAGAGTGCAGCCGTGTTGTTAGACCAGTCCAGCTTATTGTTCAGGTGAACACCCAGGTACTTATAAGATGCCACCCTCTCAATCTCATTTCCCTGAATGATCACTGGTGCTGATGGGGGATGTCCCTTCCTACGGATATCCACCAACAGTTCTTTGGTCTTGGCCGCATTGAGTTGGAGATGGTTCCTCAGGCACCAGTCCGTAAAATCCTGTATAAGATCTCTGTACTCATTCTCATCATCCTCCCTGATGAGGCCCACGATCACAGAGTCATCAGAGAACTTCTGCAGGTAACACTGTGGGGAGTTGTATTTGAAGTCCGCGGTGTAAACAGTAAAAAGAAACGGAGCCAAGACCGTACCCTGTGGCGCCCCAGTGCTAGAGACAACAGTGTCTGACACACAGTCCTTTGTCCTCACATATTGTGGTCTCCCTGTGAGGTAGTCCAAAATCCAGTGTGTCAGGTGCTGGTCCACCCCCATGCTCTCTAGCTTTTCCCCCAAGAGTGTAGGCCTTATGGTATTGAAAGCACTGGAGAAATCAAAAAACATGATTCTCACAGTGCTCCCAGGCTTGTCCAGGTGAGAGAAAGATCGATGCAGAAGATAGATGAGAGCATCCTCGACTCCAATGCCAGGCTGATAAGCAAACTGCAGTGGGTCTAAAGTTGCTCTCACCATGGGGCGGAGCTGGGCAAGGACCAGCCTCTCCAGGGTCTTCATGAGGTGAGATGTCAGAACAACTGGTCTGTAGTGGTTCAGTTCTTTGGGATGTGGGATTTTTGGCACTGGAACCACACATGATGTCTTCCAGAGCCGCGGCACCTTCCCCAGTTCCAAGCTCATGTTGAATAGGTGCCCCACTATCCTACCCAGTTGATCTGCACATGTCTTTAGGAGCCTGGGGCTAATGCCATCCGGGCCAATGGCTTTCCGCACCTTAATCCTGCTAAGCTCCTTCACTACCTGTACTGGTGTGCAAGACCAAGTGGAACTGGAAAGTTCCATATTGGGGGCTATTGGTAAGGGGGAGGTGGGCAATGCAGGGGGCCCCCTGGGGAGTGACTGAGAAATAACTGTCCGTATGTGGGAGGGGGAGGAAGATGAAGTAGCGGAGGACGTGGGAGGCTGCTCAAATCTGTTAAAAAACATATTTAAGTCATTTGCCCACTTCTGCCCCCCCATGTCCAAGGAGACTGCCTTGCCGTGCCCTGACATTGTTTTGAGGCCCTTCCAAACTCCACTGATGTTCTCCTGTAGGAGCTGCTCCTCCATCTTCTTCCTATAGTTGTTCTTCCCCTGTCGTATCTCCCTCCTCAATTCTCTCTGCACCGTTCTCAGCTCATCCTTATTTCCTGTCCTAAAGGCCCTCTTCTTTTCTTTAAGGAGAACCTTAATGCCAGGAGTAATCCAGGGTTTGTTATTTGCATAACATCTTACAGTCTTATTGGGTACAGTGTTTTCAAAACAAAAATTAATATAGTCTGTAATGCAGTCAGTAAGGTTGTCAATCTCCTCCCCATGCATGTCACAGAACACCTCCCACACCGTTGTCTCGAAACAGTCCCTCAGTGCCTCCTCAGATTCCATGGACCATTTCTTTACTGAGCGAGTGATGGCCTGTTGTCTATGAACAAGGGGCTTATATTGTGGAAGTATATGAACCAAATTGTGATCCGATCTACCCAGAGGTGGGAGGGGCATTGAGCTATAAGCATCCTTGATATTTGCATAGAATAAGTCCAATGTCTTATTTTCCCTTGTGTAACATGTGACGTATTGCGTAAGAGTGGGCAAAGTAGAGGACAGAGAGACATGATTAAAATCTCCGGAGATCAGGAGCAGGGCATGTGGGTGTTGTGTCTGTAGTCTGCTTGTTACAGAGTGTAGTACGTCACAGGCTACCTCAGCACTTGCGGAAGGGGGGATATACACCGCTATCGTTATGACGTGTGATATTCGCGAGGTAGGTAGTATGGTCTCATGCTAATAGCTAGTAGTTCAATGTCCTTACAACAGCGTTGTTCTTTTATAGTAATATGCCCAGAGTTACACCATCTGTCATTGACAAAAAGTGCCAGCCCACCCCCCTTCGTCTTGCCACTCTCCTTAGTCCTATCCGCCCTCATCAGCTGGAACCCCTCCACAGCGACGTTTGTATCCGGGGTTAACTCGTTCAGCCACGTTTCTGTAAACAATAACATGCTGCACTCCCGATATTCCCTCTCGTGTCTTGTCAGCGCCGTTAACTCGTCCAGCTTGTTAGGGAGAGATCTGACATTTCCCATTATTACTGAGGGAAGGACAGGACTGTAGCGTCTCCTCCTAGCTCGCCGCATTACCCCAGCCCGACTTCCCCGTTTCTTCCTCCTGATCTCGCTGGGAACGACGGGTCTCTCCTGGGGCTGCGCCATCGAGTTCCGTAATGCCAACAGCTGATCCCTGGTGTACACAACATATACATGGCGGCTTGTAGGTTCCCCACCTGCTCTTAGGAATAGCACACAAAGTACGAGCACGAACACGGTAATGCAACTGAGCATGGTCCACTTCATATCTCACAAACAAACATTCTTTCAAAAACACGATACATAGAACATGCCTAGGGGCACATCAGTACAGTGGCCCAACTGGGACAAACTTAAGGAAGAAGTATAGAAACCGCTACACACCACAGGCTGATTTGACGCTACCCGAACACAAAGTCAGAAAATGTGCCTCCTTCAGATGCAGGTCTTGTGATAACCACTCTGTACACTTTCAAAATTGACTAAACTTTGGTTTGTCGTAGGGACCTTCAGCACACTACCACCAAAGGGTAAATATATATTGAGCATTGTCAGTGTCAGTGATATAAAATAGCACAAAAGAGTAAATATATATTGAGCATTGTCAGTGTCAGTGATATAAAATAGCACAAAAGGGTAAATATATATTGAGCATGGTCAGTGCTCGCTGAATTCCTATAGTTAATCACGATTAATCACATATTTTATCATATGATTAAAATTCTATTATTTTGCATTTCTGAACTTTCCAGGAGTCCATAATAACAATAAAGTAATTATTGTGTATCTTGATTGGGATTCAAATGAAAGCAAAGCAAGTTACTTTATTAACTGAACTTTAAGACGTAGGTCTATTTGATTATTTCAAATCAAATTTCAAAAGATGTGCAGCAGACCTGAGGCAACACAATAGGCTATATTTTTCAGAAATAGCTGATATAAAATGAAATAAATGCTACAGCAGAAGTGCATGCACAAAATGTAGGCCTACACACATTATAAAGGGCATAACAAACAGAAAATATTATATTCATACTATATTCATTATCTTTGAGTTCAGTTGAAAATAAGGAACTTTTCAACATGAGTGCATTGCCATTTTATAGGCGTACAGTCTATGGTGCACTGTCACTTGCCACACACATCAACGCCGAAGTTTTTAACAGGCAAACACTGGATGAACAATGGATTTTATGGAGCAGCGTCGACCAAATATAACTGAATCGTGATTTACACGGCGGCAAAGTGTGATGCTGGTGTGCGGAGTTGTATTGAAAAGAATGGAATCTAATGTACATGAATGTCGAAAGCAGAGTGCATCGCAAATAGTTGCAGCCAAAGAGGAATGTTGATAACAGAACAAGTGACGATGAAAAAATCTTTGGCGGCACACAACTAATGCGTCAGCCTAGGCTACTACTCTTTGGCCGGCTCGTAAGCCCAACCAAGTGTGTGCAGCATGCCTTTAGCCTATTAACGGCGCATCATCATAAAGATACATTTAATCTGCATCACGCCCCATTTCAGCGGAAAACATGTTAACATTATATCATGGGAAAGACAGCTAGTAATCACACGTTGACGTTACATCTAGTTATTAATTCACAGGACATTCAATCATTTTACTAACACGGCAGTTATGAAGAATTATGTTTATGGTACTTACTCATGTCGAAACGATGTACATTACCAACCTAATTCGTTTGCAATACCCCATGTATTGTACAAATTTAGCATGTAGCTACACTTACAATAATATCCCATGCAAAACGGTTTAGCTTGCTAGCTAGCTAACTGTGGAACTTCAGTATAACATAGCCAATTATCTCACCTAGTTGTAGGACACGGGCTACGTTCATATTACAAGTGATAGAATGAATGTGTGACTTATGTTTAGTTGATGTTATGACATGTAAAGTTAAGCTTGCTGAACTTAATTATAGTCAGCCACGGGCAGTTTGACTGTTCCCATCAATACATTCATGACACTCCTGTTAGAAAACTGGAAAGAGCAAAACATAGGAACATGGTCACATTAATCCCATAAACACACAGATAACTCTTACACCAACCTTATTTTGTGCCTTTTATTCATGTTTGTTTCAAGATTTAGTAAGTTTACTCTAAGCCCTTTTCGCTCCCCACTTTGATGCAGCAGCATAGATTTCCTTTATATCAGTCATCTTTCACCTAAAAGGGGGCGTGTACGTGCAGCACATACAACGTTCCATTCCATTCGTCAGTGCATATTGTTTAGTTTCCGGTCTAGCTAGATCCGGTGTGGTTTTGTAGTTGTTCTAACGTTACTAGTTGTTGCAACAGCATGTGAAAAAACTACAAAGTTTGTTACATCAAAAAGAACGTTAATCTCGCGTTAAAAAAATTGACGCCGTTAAAATAGGTTTACGTTAACGCTGTTAATAACGTGTTTAACTGACAGCACTAGTAAATATATATTGAGCACTGTTAGTGGTATAAAATAGCACAAAAGGCTAAATGTATATTGAGCACTGTTAGTGATATAAAATAGCATTTCTTTTTTGACATGTTAGCTTGCATACAGAACTTCCCCTATAAGCCATTTAATTGTTAATCCGCAAAATTAACACAGAGGGAGAGAGAGGGAGAGAGAGGGACACAGAGGGAGAGAAAGGGAGAGAGAGGGAGAGAGAGGGAGAGAAAGGGAGAGAGAGGGACACAGAGGGAGAGAAAGGGAGAGAGAGGGAGAGAGAGGGAGAGAGAGGGACACAGAGGGACACAGAGGGAGAGAGAGGGACACAGAGGGAGAGAAAGGGAGAGAGAGGGAGAGAGAGGGAGAGAGAGGGACACAGAGGGAGAGAAAGGGACACAGAGGGAGAGAAAGGGAGAGAGAGGGACACAGAGGAAGAGAGAGGGACACAGAGGGAGAGAAAGGGACACAGAGGGAGAGAAAGGGAGAGAGAGGGAGAGAGAGGGAGAGAGAGGGACACAGAGGGAGAGAAAGGGAGAGAGAGGGAGAGAGAGGGACACAGAGGGAGAGAAAGGGAGAGAGAGGGAGAGAGAGGGACACAGAGGGACACAGATGGAGAGAAAGGGAGAGAGAGGGAGAGAGAGGGACACAGAGGGAGAGAGAGGGACACAGAGGGAGAGAAAGGGAGAGAGAGGGAGAGAGAGGGACACAGAGGGAGAGAGAGGGACACAGAGGGAGAGAAAGGGAGAGAGAGGGACACAGAGGGAGAGAGAGGGAGAGAGAGGGAGAGAGAGGGACACAGAGGGAGAGAGAGGGACACAGAGGGAGAGAAAGGGAGAGAGAGGGACACAGAGGGAGAGAGAGGGAGAGAGAGGGAGAGAGAGGGACACAGAGGGAGAGAGACAGTTGCAGTGTGAGCAAAGTCCATTGTGAGTCTGCAGTTGCAGTGTGAGCAAAGTCCATTGTGAGTCTGCAGTTGCAGTGTGAGCAAAGTCCATTGTGAGTCTGCAGTTGCAGTGTGAGCAAAGTCCATTGTGAGTCTGAGAGTTGCTCAGCACATGCTGATTGGCTGAGTGTGAGTTGAGATACTTGCATGAGACAGGAACACAATAACAACAAGGAAATGAGTGAGTGTGTGTGTGTGTGTGTGTGAAGCGTGTGTGTGTGTGTGTGTATGTCAGGGCCGGAGTGGGGGCACTTTTCAGCCCGGGAGTTTCAGGCCCAAGACCGGCCCATGTTTTCCATAGTGGTGGAAATTGGATAAATGAAGCAACATTTCAGCTCTTACTATCCTGTAGTTTTTATTAGTAGGCCTACCATGGTTCCACTAATGTGTAAAGGTTATATTAATTCACTTCAACTGAGAAGTTAACAAAAAATATTCCACTATTCCACAAGTTAACAAAAACAGAAAGAAAGAAAGAAAGACAGAAAGAAAGACAGAAAGAAAGAAAGCCTTTGAAATGTATTCCACGCTTCCACAAAGAGGCATATTGAACTAATGTTTAGGCTACATGTTTTTTGCATGGGTAGGCTATATTGTTGTTTGGTGATTTAGCCTACTCCTTTACTACACCCTCTTTTAAGCAAACAAGGCATATAGGTTCATCATGTAGCATACATATTTTGCTCTTTCTTACATTAAATAACTTTAATTTATCTTCTCTACTTGTCCCTGTAGTCATGGCCTCCTCATCACTAATTTCAGGCTCATCATTTTCAGTGGTCGACTGGTTGATCTGCTGCTCAGAGGCTACAATTTTTACCGCATCGGCCTACACAGATCAAACTTCAGTTTTGTTATTAATATTTGCATACTGCAAAGTCTATGAATCGGATACAAAAGGCTAATATTTTAGGAAATATGTTGCTTGCAAATAGCTTGACAACGTTACAAACGTCCAATATTAGCCCAATAACTGCTAATAATCATTGCCTATAGGTTATCTCTCTTTACCAGTTGCCTGTCTGTAGGCCTAATCTAGAAGCTTGGCACATTTAGCAGCATCTACCTGGCCGTTTCAGTCCCTCCTGGCCTCTTTCTACCATCCATCCTTCCTGACGCTTATGGCTACTGTAGGGCCGGCCCGGCTATCCGTATCTGAGAAAACTTTTTTGGAAAAGACGGGCTATATGGACCCAACCAACTCTTTTTGGGAGGGGAGAACTCCCTCACACGGTAGGCTACAACCCATGCAGAGGCAACGGTGTCATGCACAGAATGAGGAACGTGTATAGCCTACTTTAAGAGAAGATAGACTAACGTGACAAATGTCAATATTTTTTTCCTCGACCGGCCCAAAAGTGAAGCGGCCCACCGGGAATTCTCCCGATTACCCACCCCGGGCCTGGTGTATGTGTGTTTGTGTGTGTGTGTAGGTAGACGGGAGACGAATGAGCAATGAGATAAATGAGTAAATGTGACTAATTAACCTTAAACAACTTACTGGGCTAGTCTCTCTCTCTAGCTCTCTCTCTCTCTCTCTAGCTCACTCTCTCTCTACCTCTCCTGTCTCTCTCTCTCTCTCTCTCTCTCTAGCTCTCCATATCTCTCTCTATATATATATATATATCACTCTCTCACACACACAAACCTCCACAGACACAATGGAAGGCTCACAGACATTAACACACTCTCTTGTTCACAGACACCACACACACACACTCACTCTTACCTGTTAGATGTTACACACACACATTCTTACCTGTTAAATGTCACAGACACACACACACACACTCTTACCTGTTAGATGTTACACACACACACACACACACACTCTTACCTGTTAGATGTTACACACTCACACACGCGCACACTCACACTCACACACACACTCTTACCTGTTAGATGTCCGGCTGTCAGTGGCAGCACTCTATACGGTAACCTGCAAAGCACAGCAGGGGGCGAGGCTATCACCTCTGTGACGTGTGCGTGTGTGTCTGTGTGTGACATCTAACAGGTAAGAATGTGTGTGTGCGTGTGTGTGTGTCTGTGTGTGACATCTAACAGGTAAGAATGTGTGTGAATGTGTGTGTGTGTGACATCTAACAGGTAAGAATGTGTGTGTATGTGTGTGAGAGAGTGTGTGTGTGTGTGTGTGTGTGTGACATCTAACAGGTAAGAATGTGTCTGTGTGTGTGTGACATCTAACAGGTAAGAATGTGTGTGTGAGAGTGTGTGTGTGTGCGTGTGTGTGTGTTTGTGTGCATGTGTGTGTGTGTAACAGGATGGTCGGCGGCGGAGTAGACAGAGAAGTGATTTCAAAAAGTTATTTTTTTATTTTTCTCTTTCTTTTTTTTTGTCTTTTCTAAAATTATGTGCAAATCATTACCATGTCATAACACTCAAAAAAGAAAACAAAAACTGATCAAAATCCAAAATAAATAGGCACAGAAACTCACCAGGCTATATCTCACTAGACCCTGAGCAAATCGAAAAGACATATTACTCTCACACTTCTCTCTCTAAGACTGAGCCCATGGGGCCTAATACAGACCAGAACTAGCTGTAGCCCCACCTACTGGACACATCCACTGTCTAACATAAATCAATTATCCCCCCAAACATTTTATCACTACAAAATAATAATTCAAAGAAACAAATACAAAATAAACAAAAATACAGAATAATTTCCTTTCCCCAAAATAACTCATAAACCAATACAATTCACCTTAAACCACAGAACATCAAAACACCCCTGTCAAAATGGTCAGGCCAACATCAACCCAGGAAACCCCTCTACTTGTACCCCTAGTGGTAGTGTCCCTCGGGTTTCCAAGCAGGAAGTAATGTACGATGCGGTACGGTGGTGAGTAAAGTGAATACGGTGATGTAGTTAGTTTTAACAAATAAATGAGAATGTTTTTAACAGCCAGTGTGTACAGTTGCGTTTGTCAAATGTAGATGGAGTTAATACAGATGAGATGTGGACGAACCTTTCAATGGAATACCGCGTACCCACAATTGCCCTCGCGATATGCCGGTAGATGGCTACCTGCACGCTATGCACTGCGCACGGGTCACGGCTCAGTCTGTGACAGTGTGTGTGTGTGACATCTAACAGGTAAGAATGTGTGTGTGTGTGTGTTGTAGCGTGACTTTACAATATGAAGATGTGATCATAATTTATAATCAGAATCATAATTTACTATTAAAAGATTTTTTGTCATATAACTGCTTAAATCCTGCTTGTTAAAAAAATAATTAAAATACGCAAATGCTGCAAGGTAATGATAGACAACCAGTGTGAAACAAGTTAGACTTAAAATGTTTACAAACTTAGAAGATTAGAATTAGAGTGTTTTTTCTTAATTAAAAGCATACATTGTTTTTGCTAGAATAACCTGTTATGATTTTACTTACATTTAGAGAGTGTTTTTCTTAAACATAAAAGAAAGTTTGCTTATAAAATTTAAAAGTGTTTTGCTCAGACTTAAGGAATATTTACTTGAAACATATTTGTTTGCTTAGATATAAATAGGTTGTGTTAGATTTAAAGTGTATTATGCTAAATGAAATGTGCTTTGAATGAAATGTAAGGACAGAATGTAAGAACATAATGTACCAGCTGTAAGAAACTGTTTGTCAGCAAAACAAAAGATGACTGGCAACTAGAAAAACAAAAAAGCAGAACCATTACTTCATGGCAAGACAACCAAACTTGGACATATTCAGCCTTAGACACATATTTCTTTCTTTGTATTGTTTATCTATACTTAATAAAACACCTTCTAGCGTTTTCTCGTATTTTCTGCCTCTCCTGTGTTGCTATGACCTAAAGACTTGACTCCGCTCCGGGTGAGTAGGTGTCTGTTTTGAGGGCTTTCTAAGACACTGTATATGGGCAAAAAATATACTGCACACGCACTGATATACACAGGAGTAGTGAACTCAGCCAGGCATTTAGGAAAGAAAGTCATATGCTCCAGGGTAGACAAAAAACTGAATAGGCTTTGTTAGCAAATGTATTGTTTGTGAAACTAAGGTCTAGGACTCGTTGTGGTCTAAATGCACATCACACACCCAAGCGAGGATACGGAAATCTGTCTGATAAATACAAGTGTATTTAGGGATTGGACCTAAATGGTTATAGATCAGTTGTGGTCAATTGAAGTTCTTATATGTTACAAGAACTGTCATTAAAAAGAGCTTTAATTTAATTTTGACAAGAATCCCCTAAGAATAGGGTAGTTGATTTTCTCTCAGCCCTGGATGGGCAGACAAACATTTGTAGTGAGTTTTTGACCTCCCTCAGATCATGATGACAAACAACTTTTGCAAATACAGCTCTGAATTTCTTCCTCTTTTAGTGAAGTTAACCACATTTTGAAGTACGAATATCAAGGGAATAGGGAACAGGGACTAAGAGATAGTCCACCTTCCTTAGCCCCCATTAGGTTATTTGATAGGGATAGGGAGAGCCTCTCCATCAAGTCAATCCTCTCGTACATCCTAAACCCGTTGAAAAGGGGCCCTCACATCAGACACACACACTGAAAGATACCTCCTCTTTTACCCTGTGATATTATCACAGTCTGAAGACGAACACACACAGGAGTAGCGATCTCAACTGTGTTAAAGGAAGCCCCTTTAGACACCAGAGTAGTCACAAAACGCATACCTCCTCTTTTACCCTGCGAAATCCTCACAGTCCGAAGACGAGCGCACCCACACTCACAGGAGCAGCGATCTCTACTGTGTTACGGGAGCCCCGTAGACACCAGAGTGGACACAATACGCAACAGTGAGTGTGTATGTGCATTTCAAATTTCAGTTTTTTGAGTGCCACCAGAACAAATAAAAGAAAAACCTTTTCAGTACAATCAATGATCATAACCTTAACCCAATCAATGATCATTCGGTGATTTTGCATCATTTGAATACCTGTGTGCACTAATTAAGCCTTCATCATACCTGTGCTCATTAAGAACTCATCATACCTGTGTGTGCTCATTAAGAACTCATCATACCTTTGTGTGCTCATTAAGTCTTCTCTTCAGATTTTACTACAGACTATTTACAGGCATCCACATCCTTCTAAAGTCTCAGGCCTCCAACACATCCTTCTAAAGTCTCAGGCTGAAAATAAGCAATTATTTCTTCCAGTGCGTTAAGCAAATTTGTCCTAAAAGCAAGCCAATTTGTCTGCCAGTGCGTTAAGTAAATGTGTCTTGATAAGACTCCTTAAAATAAGTCAAAGTCTTCTTAAATTAAGTCAAAATGATCTTTCAAGAGAGTGCTAGGTAAGTCTTTTCATACTAGAAACAATACCAAATAGATTTTTTGATCTTATCATACGATTAATAGCACTTAGATTTCATTTTTTGCAGTGTATCAGGCAAGGTTCTAAAGAAGTATCGGCTTCTTCATAGGCTTCGCCAGTTAGGTGTTAGGTACAGACAACTATCATGCTCTTCCAGTGAGCCACTGGATTGCCAATGCTTTCCCCCAGCTACTCTTTGTATAAGAGACTGCTCAGAGGAGCAGCAGACTGATGCAAGGGCCAGGAAGAGCCGTCCATGCTGATAGAGGAGATGGAAGACGAGTTGGGAGAAGCAGGGGATTCGGTCGATGAAATGTAAGATTTGGTGGATGAAATGGAAGAGGAGCCATTGAAAGATCCTGGGGATGCTACTGTTGATATAATTATCAACAGTATTGAGACAGGGGATTGGCTGGCAGTGGTGTATGATGATCACCGGTGGTTAGGAAAGTCCATTGATGTAGATATAGAACACCAAGAAGTTGAGTTTTTGCATCCTTGTGATCCTACTGCCAATTTTCACCCTAAATATGGGAGGAGGGTAGCCTAGAAATCTAGACGTACCCTAGCAGCAGCAAATGTAATTTGCAGCCAAGGTAGTCTTTAACATAATGATGACAGAGTTCCGATGGTTCCACGTGAATTCCTTGCTACTTGAAAACAAAGAAGATGGGTGCTGTTGCTGGAAAACAGCGGCCTTTGAATTGCGACTGGAGTTAAGGTTTTTTTTTTAAGTTGGCAAAAGTTTGATCAACTAGCCAACTAGCTCCACTGGTGGGAAAGCGCATGGGACTCATGAGATGTAGGCAGTGTTGGGAAGGATACTTTCAAAAAGTATTCTGTTACAGAATACAGAATACATGCCCAAATATGTATTTTGTAACGTATTCTGAATACTTGGATTACTTCCGCATTGAATTGCAATGTAGCCATCAAATCCTGCTTACTAAGCAGGCCTATTCTGGTGTGTTCTTCTGTTCCAAATGGCTGAAGTGTTAGGCCCATAGGAGAATGTAAAGTCAACTAAGCTACCTGATACAACTATAAAATAGCAAGGTGACCAGTAAAACTACAGCAGGCGACTAGGTTAGGAGGAGGGATGTCTGTTTCTGTCCAGTGAAAGATTTTGAAACTGACAGGGACAGCTTGTCCCCACCAAGCAAGCCAGACCAGGGAGCTCTATGACATAGCCCCTGATGTTATGGACTTCATAGAGTTTAGGCATGTTCAACACCTCATGTCCAATGCCCAAGTCTCGCAGGTTAGACAAACTACACACATATAGAGAGAAATTGGAGCAAATCATAGAACTTACTTGCCTGAGGTCCTGTAGAAACTCTTTGTTTGAAGTTTGATACCCTTTCCCTTGATACTGCCATGTCAAAACTAGGTAAATATCTTTAATCAGTTTGATTGTCGATTAGTTTGTCAACACCGTCAATTGCGTGTCAACACCGTCATAAAAAAATGTATGTTTCTTTTGTTCAATTGAGTGTGTTCATACATTAAAACACCAACTTATCTACATGCATCAGTGTCTTGTGTGCACAAAACCACTGATTGTATATATTACAAATTAAAAAATAGTAAACTAAATTAAGGTAATTTAAAATTGCTTATTCCAAAACAATGTAAAATTATATTAAAAGTGTATACAATGCAATTTATCACTAAACCTTGCTAAGGCACACCATTTCTACACACTTAAAGACTTTACAGTGTTGTTGAATTGATCAAACACACAAAAAAACACATTTTCATGTGTCCGACGGAGTTGACAAATGACAAGTTACTAAGTCAGTAAATGTCAATTTTTATAAAAAGTGGTTAATAAAAAACCTGTTCCTTTTCAGGCATGATAGATGAGATCTATGTTTATGATGATATCCAATTCAAATGAATGTAGTATCGATTTTTTGTTTGTCACTTTTCAAAAGTACTTTTGTCCCTTATCTCAAGAATCAGTGCACTACTTTTAGACGTTAATGTTTGGATTTTTATATATGTGTGGATTACCTAAGTTAATACTAATGTCGGGTGAAAATTTCATGCGAATAGCCTCACTGGAAGTATATTTACTGAAAAAAATCTTGACGTGTTCAATACTTATTTTCCCCGCTGTATGTATGTGTGTGTGTATACATGTATGTGTGTGTGTTTGTGTGTGTTACATGTGTATGTGTGTGTATACATGTATGTGTGTGTGTGTGTTTGTGTGTGTTACATGTGTATGTGTGTGTACACATGTATACATGTATGTGTGTGTGTATACATGTACAGTGTGTGTGTGTGTGTTACGTGTGTGTGTTTATGTGTGTGTGAGTGTGTATGTGTGTGTGTGAATGTGTCTGCAAGTCTTTTATGTTTCTGGCTGAGTACATCTGGAAATGACAGAAATGGCCGTTGGGACAGTGAGAACCAGGTGCGTGTGTGTTTTTGAGACAGAGACTTACACACACACTCTCTCTCTCACACACACAACCACACTCACTCTCACACACACACACACACACACTGGGACGGAGGTGTGTGTGTTCTAGAAAGAGAGGGAGGGAGAACAAGAGACAGAGAGGGAGGGAGAGAGGGAGAGAACAAGAGACGGAGAGGGAGGGAGAGAGAGAGGGAGAGAGAGAACAAGAGACAGAGAGGGAGATAGGGAGAGAGGGAGAGAGAGAACAAGAGACAGAGAGAGAGAGGGAGAGAGGGAGAGAGAGAACAAGAGACAGAGAGAGAGAGAGGGAGAGAGAGAACAAGAGACAGAGAGAGAGAGAGGGAGAGAGAGAACAAGAGACAGAGAGGGAGGGAGAGAAAGAGGGAGGGAGGGAGAGAAAGAGGGAGAGAGAGAACAAGAGACAGAGAGAGAGAGAGGGAGAGAGAGAACAAGAGACAGAGAGGGCGGGAGAGAGGGAGAGAACAAGAGACAGAGAGGGAGGGAGAGAGAGAGGGAGAGAGAGAACAAGAGACAGAGAGAGAGAGGGAGAGAGAGAACAAGAGACAGAGAGGGAGAGAGAGAGAGAGGGAGAGAGAGAACAAGAGACAGAGAGGGAGGGAGAGAACAAGAGACAGACAGGGAGGGAGAGAGAGAGGGAGAGAGAGAACAAGAGACAGAGAGAGAGAGAGGGAGAGAGAGAACAAGAGACAGAGAGGGAGGGAGAGAGAGAGGGAGGGAGAGAAAGAGGGAGGGAGTATAAGTCGCATTAGTCAAAAAATGTGTTGTGAACAGGAAAAAACACACAGTATATATGTTGCACCAGACTATAAGTTCGTTCTAATTATTTAGAAATGTATTTCACAAAATCCAAAACCAAAAATAGACAGAGACTATGTAACTGGACTATTGAGGCCAAAAAGACGAATGAGAGAATCAGCCAAGAGGAGGGCCAGAAGGTCATTAAAGCTCCTCAGGGTACGAAGGATTCACTGAAAGCAAATGCAGATGTGGTACACCAGAATGTAGCTAAAATGTTGAGAATACAATCAAGTGGTCACATGCCAGCAGCAGATTAAATTCTCACGAGAGAGAAAAGGATGCGGTTTTAAAAGGACATGACCGAAGCTGAGGCAAGCCAGGATAAGAGTAGGCCTACGGCCCGACTAGCCTGGCTAACGGCAAAACCCATCTCATTGAGATGGGGTCTGGGAACTACACATTCATTTTCTCGTATTTGAAACGTGGTTTACGACTGCCCAGAGCCGTTTATTGGGCGCTACAAATGTCTATCAAATGCGTACGTAGCTCATAACCGTTTCAGTGTGTCGTCATCATCTTGCTGTCCCCCCCTCCGTTCTGTGATTGGTTCCTTCGTTGAGGTGAAAACGATGTCCATGGAATCCAGGTTGCCTAGCAGCGTGAATAAAATCACACGCGTAAGGCAGCATGGGAAAACCCAGACTAGGGCCCGACGGTAATTATTGAGAATATTGACTGGGAATATTAATGAAGACGAAGGAGTGAATAGTGGCAAGCTGAGGCAAGCCGAAGGCTGCCAACAAGGGCCCAACGATCATTGTAAAGCAATTTACAAAACATTAAGAATGCAATGCAATCAAGCATTTTGGGCAACATGAGGCACAAGCCGGCAGCAGAGCAAATTTTCGGCAGCCTACCTCCCAGAACAAGAGAGAAAAAGATGCACGTTTTAAAAGAACATGCAGAGGAAGGAGTGAATGGCTGCCAGCTGAGGCGAGCCGGGCGATAAAGAAGGCTGCCAACGAGGGCCCGACGCTAATGCTGCCAACGAGGGCCCGACGATAATGCTGCCAACGAGGGCCCGACACTAATGCTGCTAACGAGGGCCCGACGCTAATGCTGCCAACGAGGGCCCGACGCTAATGCTGCTAACGAGGGCCGGACAGGGGGGTTAAGAAGGCTGCCAAGGAGGGCCCGACGCTAATTGTAAAGCAATTTACAAAAGATTCACTGAAGAACAATGCTGATGTGGTACATGAAAATGTAGCTACAAATTTTTAGAATGCAATGCAATCAAGCATTTTGGACGATATATAGGCACAAGCTGGCAGCAGAGCAAATGCTCGCCAGGCCACCTCCGAGAGAGCGAGAGAAAAAAAGATGCGCATTTAAAACCAGGGCCTAACCAGGATTGCGGGTATTGCGCATAAGTTATTAAGTATTGCGCATAATTTATTAAGTCCCACAACTCTAGCCATCATAATGTGAAAAATTCCCAAACACATTTTACAGCGCTGTCTGATAACGTTAATCTAATAATGGAGCGGCCTGAATGCGGGACTATTGACTGGACGGACCAACTCTGACTTCAATTGAACGTAGCCCCATGCAGAGACACACATACGCACGCAGGACCACTTTGCGGGTGCCTCTCTCTCTCTTTCAGCAGGATTTGTCACCGCTGATGTCAAATTATAGCCTAGGTGCTTCTACATCAACCGCTATCGACAGGAAAGGAAAACTAAAGTTTAGCGATCAATAACCGGCAGGAATTTTGCAAACACAGAAGCATGACGGCCTATAACGGGAGAGAACATGGATGTGTTCTCCATTTGAGAACAATCAATTGCGGACGTGAACAGAAAGCTACAGACACGGAGCGCATAGTAGGCCTACTTTCACTTTCTACAGTGCGCATTCATTACGTGAAAGCAGTGATTTTTGTTTTCAAATGTTTTCATGCATGTCTGTGAGGAAGGAGACAGACTATCGTAAATCCTCAAATTATGGCTGGGGTCTTTTATTTAGGCTGTGCAAAGCAGCCAGGCTTGTATTCGAGGCAGCTAGGCCTTTATTTCTTACGTGGTGCGTTTTATTGTGAGACATAGCCTAAGGCCTACTTTTCATTTGGAGCGGCATACCGGTAGGCTATCAAAAGCAGAAGATGTTTGATTTGGGATTTAATTCGATTATATTCCTAAATATCAGGACTGATGGTTCACTTTTAAGTTTCATGTAGTTGAAAGAGTGTTGGAATTTCCATCCACTTATTGCGAGATAAGGCAGCCGTTTTCATTCATTCATGGAATGTGTGCTGTGCTGCAACGGAGATCTTATTCCGTATAGCCAGAGGTCTACGATAGCCTAAATTGAGTTTTTTTTTAATCATGCATGATTTCCCTTTTTTATCTTTTAACTAAACACAACTATTGTGTTTAAATGTAGGTTTCTGCTTCAGCCTCTCAGAAGGGGGCGGCATGCGACTGGTAGCTTGAGAGCAACGTGTTGTAGACTGTAATGGTGTACTAGGACAACGACTTTTCATTGGCAACAATATTAAACCAACCAACAATATGAAATATTAAGAAGAGCTCTTTTATGAGTTAAATCAAAACAATGTAGGCAATTATTACTGGCTTTTATTTGTCGAATCTGATAATTTGAGGATCTACAGTACCCTTCAGAATTATTGGCACCTCTGCTAAAGTTGACTAAAAACCGGTATAAAACATAATCTGTTGGTGATTTATTGTAATCTCACAATGACAAAAATGAGGAAAAATCCGACCTTGAAGGGAAGCAAACCCTGCTGAAAAAAACAGCTAGAAACCAGCTTATGCTGGTAGCTGGTTTTAGCTGGTCTTTGCTGTTTTTTTTTCAGCTCTTGCTGGTGTGACCAACCTGTCTTGTGGGATACAGCTGGTGCAAGATGGTCATGCTGGTGACCAGCCTGTCAAGCTGTCAATTCTGGTTTGCCAGAATGACCAACATAACCTGGCATGACCAGTTAAACCAGCACTATAGACCAGCAACACCAGCTAAAATGACCAGCTTGAGGTGGTACGACAAGCAAAACCAGCTGAATTACCATAAGCTGGGAAAACCAGCTGAAGGTATGTTTTCGGAAGAGTTTTGCTGGTCTAGCAGGTCAACCATCATACGTTGGTCAAACAAGCTGGTTAACAAGCTGGTCAACCAGCAAACCACCTTTAGCTGGTCAGGCTGGTTTTTTCAGCAGGGATCAGGTCAATGAACCAAAACAAACGTCAAGATAAAAACAAATATGGCTTGCTGAACACAAAATCAAGCTTCGGACATTGCCATCTCAGTCCCTTGATCTAAACTCCATAGAAAAACAGTGGGGTGAGTCAAAGAGGAGAATGCACAAGTGTGGACCTAGGAATCTGGACGATCTGGGGAGATTTTGTGAAGTCTTAAATCCCTTTCTTTGTATTTTCCAACTTTATGGGGTGTCAGAATATTACAAGCTGTTTTATTGGCAAAGGGAGGTTTAAGGGTACGTTAAGACTTAGCGTCTTTTGTCTGACAAAAGAAATTAAGCAGACCGCTTTTTCAGTTTAAAAAAAAAAAAGCTGCCATCGTCTTGTTCCAAAAAGCAGGCGGAAGCGTCTTTTTGCAATTGACTAAATGACTAACGTTATGTGTGGGTAGAAATTGTCGCGGAAGAGAAAACTCACGTTGGCTATTGCTTTTGGTATGTTATGGTAAAGTTGTGAAGTCATGTCAAACAATTCCCTATACGCTCAGACACTAAAACGAGTCTCTCGACCGGTGTTCTGTCACCTTCTCCATTTTTTACTTGGTTGTCATGGGAAACCACAGGTCTCGGTAATCTGCTTGTGATTGGTCATCTGTAAAAAAGACAGCATGTGTGAGCAACGTGTTTTTGTTAAAAATATTTATTTCTTTATGAGATTTTCCTTTTTTCTCAAAATAAAGTTGCTTTCCTTCAAGGTATTTTTTATAGGTTTTTAGTCAACTTTAGCAGAGGTGCCAAAAATTCTGGAGGGTACTGTAGGTATGCACGTGTGTTTCAGGCATAGTGCACTAATCTCCAACTGAAAGCAGATAGATAGATACTTTATTGATCCCCCAAGGGGAAATTCATAGTGCAAGCACTAATCTCCGACTGAAAGTGCATTTGAGAGCGCAGAGGTCCATTTGAGAGCACTCTCTCGCGGCTGATGGTAATGTCTCATGTAGGGATCATGTCAGTTAATATGAATTAACATTTAAAAACATGTTCAATTATACATATTTTCATATAAGAAAAAAAGTGTTACTTATAGTCCGGAAAATATGGTATATATATATTAATGCAGTTCTAATAATAAAATAATAATTAGGGATGCACCGAATCCAGGATTCGGTTTCGGATTCGGCCGAATATTGGATTTTTTGACGGGGTTCGGTTTCTGCCGAACCTTAGAATTTTTCCCCGCCGAACCGAACCCTACGCTTACACTATGCGCGCTACACTGGTCGACGTCATGACGCCGCCTTTGATTATAGGAAGGTGTTTACGTAGGTGGCCCGTTCGAATGCAGTAGCTCAGGCTGTGTGAGTGAGAAAGTGAAAATGGAACTCGTGAGCAGAAAAAGTGTTGTTTGGCAGTACTTTCAGTCCAAAGAAGGTGATTCTAGTCGAGCTACATGTTCAATTTGCAGTTAAAATAAAATAAAATTAAATATACACTGCTGTGGATGTTATTTACTTCATAAATGTGTTTACTGTGTTAATGGACTGAGGATGGAGTAGGATTCGGTATTCGGTTTCGGATTCGGCAGAATCTTAACCAGTGGATTCGGTATTCGGCCGAACCCCAAAAATCTGGATTCGGTGCATCCCTAATAATAATGATAAACTCAGACATTAATTTAGTTTACATTAATTTAGTTCATGAATAATAATAAACCCAGACATTCATTTAGTTCATAAATAATAATTAACTCAGACGTTCATTTTGTTATTTTATAATAATAATAATCAAGTCATTATGCCCATTCCAAGGAGAGAATAATAATAAAAAAAAATACACAGAAGAACAAACACCCAACAGAGGCATACAATTTTAGAGTGGACTCCACACACACACACACACACACACACACAAGGCAAAATAATTTATCTTTGGTTTAGATTTTGCAGCTTTTGTAAATTTGTTGTCATCCTCATATGCACGCACATACAGACACACGCATACGCGCACGCACACGCACACACACACACACACACACGCACACACGCACACACACATACACAGGTAAAAACCATAATTTGGGAGCTCCACAGGACTGCAGCACACAAGAGGATAGAGATGCACCCTACAGCTCAAAGACGCACGCACGCACAAGGAAAGTCCCCTGTAATTTCCAGCAGAGACGGTCTTTGGTAGTAGCACCTCCCTTTGGGTCTGAGTTCATATTCTTCTTCAGAGGTCATAGGTCATCAGTCCTCTTCCTGGGTCAGAGGTCAACCCAATGGTCTCCTGCAGGACCCAGTAAAGGTCTTGCACAGGTGTGTGTGTGTGTGTGCAAAAAACAGGATTCTCTTCCCATAAAGTGCTCAGTGTTCTTTCAGCCTATGGGAGAGGGGAAAGCACACACACACACACACACACACACACACACAATGAGCAAGTGTCCGAGGTCTACCTGTTCCTGTTTCATGATTCTGCACTCTTCCTTTGGAGTCAAAGTTTTGGAGCGAATTCAGGAATAAACAGGTCGCATTTGCATCATAAAGCACACACACACGCACACACACACACACACACACACATACACACACACACACACATACATACACTCACATAGGACACACACACACACACAGGACACACACATACACACACACAAGCATAGGACACACACACACACACATACACAGGACACACACACACACTAGGGTTGTGAATTGCAACATCTGTGAAATGTGTAACATTTGAATTTCCTGTATGCTACCTCAATTGAAATGCAAGTGTAATTCAAGAATTAAATTGGAATTTAAGATCCAGTTTCAATTCAATTCTGGGATTTTGCACAACCCTGGCACACACATACACACACACAAGTATTAAAGTAACACACACACACACACACATACACGGAAATAAAGGGGACACACACACGGAAATAAAGAGCACACACACACACACACACACACACACACACGGAAATGAAGAGCACACACACACACACACACACACACACACACACACACACACACACACACACGCACACACACGGAAATGAAGAGCACACACACACACACACACACACACACACACACACACACACACACACACACGGAAATGAAGAGCACACACACACACACACACACACACACACACGGAAATGAAGAGCACACACACACACACACACACACACACACACACGGTAAAGTAGCTGCTGAATGTGACTTACTCCACAGCCACTCTAGGTTTTCCAGATTTCCCGGATTTCATCTCCTTCATCACTAACCGCAGCAATAGCTACAAAACACACACACACACATACACACACACACACACACACACACACACACACACACACACAGACACAGTAACAATTAACAGTTATTTTTAGAACTGAATTTATGAATGTTCCAAAATAGAATTTATGGTAATGGGGGCGTATTTGCTGACAGTGCAAGCGTACTGTGGCCAGAGCGAAGTCAGACGCAGGGCTGAGTCGGGCCGAAGTTAATTACTAAATGATATAAAGATAGATCAGAATTTAATGCTGGTTAATTACTAAATGATATATAGATAGATCAGAATTTAACGCTGGTTAATTACTAAATGATATATAGATAGATCAGAATTTAACGCTGGTTAATTACAAAATGATAAATAGATAGATCAGAATTTAACGCTGGTTAATTACAAAATGATAAATAGGGAAACACAAACAGCACACAGTGAACACACAGTGAGGTGAAGCACACACTTATCCCGGCGCAGTGAGCTGCCTGCTACAACGGCGGCGCTCGGGGAGCAGTGAGGGGTTAGGTGCCTTGCTCAAGGGCACTTCAGCCATGCCTACTGGTCGGGGTTCGAACCCTCCGGTTACCTAATTCACCGATTGGGTTAAATGCAGAGACCAAATTTCCCTCACGGGATCAAAAAAGTATATATACTTATACTATACTTACTGCCCCCCAGCCAACGTGAATCGGGTGGTCAGTTAGGCCTATATCGTGAAGATTTTTCTTGCCATCTAAGGCACGGGCGCATCTGTGAGGCCAAGCCTCACCAAGTAGCCCATTTGTTTACAACTAACATTACATTTAATTAAACTGCTTATAGGCTATGCCGAAATAGTTTTCAACATTTTGAATATTAGTGTCGGGTGAATTGAAATGTTCTCAAAATAGCCTTATGGCTGAAAGCTGCTTGGGATCCCCCCCTGTCAAGCAACCATACAAACGCGCTTCCTGCACTCATTGTTTCAAAAGGAGTAATTTTGGCTTTGTCAGAACTGAAGAGCTGTGGACGGCACGGCACGGTATGCCCAATGAAAATAAATTAACGCAACGCAACGCAACACAACACAACACAGACCCTGCTTCTCTCGCGTCAGTCACTGACATGAACGAAACACAGAACCTGCTTCTCACGGGGCAGTCACTGACAGTAGCCTAGAATAAATGCATGGGGAAAAACACTTCCCAATGACAAAGACATAGTAAAACACTGAAAGTTAATATTTTGTCACTAGCAACATACATCTGTCCTTTGTCAAATGTGTTACGTTCCAAGTAGCCTAGTGCGTAATTCTGCTTCATAAAGTTATGGTAGGCCAACTTGGAGTGAACATACAAACAGGGGAAATTCTTTCTCTAGTAGCTGAGTAGCCTGATGGTAGGCAGGTGTGCTCGTAGACATACGGCCGAACATGCAAGCGCCAATGAATCGTGCTCTCACGACAATCACCCCGTTAAACTTAAATAGGTTAACATCACTTTAAGTTCGCCTTCAAGCAAGGAAAACGATGATTTGAAGACATGTTTGTTTGTAAGTCGAAGCACTGCCCACTGTTTCAGCATCATATGCAGTAATGATGCACTGGAGAATGTTTCTTTTTGTTGCACTATAAAAGATATCTTGTCTATTTTTTTTGCAAATAATGCAATCTCCATTAGCACTCTTCAGCACTCCTCAAACATGCACTCTTCCATTTTTCTGCATGGCTAGAATTTTAATGATAGGAAAGAGCACCAGTGAGATGTTTTAAGCACAGTCGCCTTTACAGTAAAAAAAATACAGTGTAAATCCTCTGTAAAGACAACTGTTCATAATAGTTAGTGACAAAGTACTTTCTACAGAAAAATGAGCAGTCACCTACTATTCTATCAATTAATTATCAAGGAATCTATTTTGTTTCTTAACGTCATACTGAATTTTAGCTATTATTTCAATTTATATTTTAATTTTAGCTTATTTTCATTTGCTACTTGAGGGTTATTGGGGTAAGTCCTGTCCTACAACATATCTGATACATAAAGAGTATATTAATGCCTTTTTTTTGCAATTCTTATGATATCTGATGACAAAACCAAAAAGTATGTGAATTATGCTAATTAGCAAGCTTAAAACTCAAAATTGAGCTTAGTAAACAAAATATTTCAATTCAGGACCCTCAAATTGTGTGAAATAGCCCTTTACCGACTTTTCCTCAAATTTGCCAACATCTGCTCTCCCTCTAATATAAGTATAATTATTTAATATATATATATATATATATATATATTAAATAATTATATATTATATGAGAGTGGTTTAAGAGAGGTGTGTCTTACCAGCAAAGCCAGGAAGTCTGCAGCCATGAGCATGTAGAAGACCTGATCCCAGCCCCGCGCAGATAACAACCCTGCCAGGAGAGGGCCTACTGCAGCACCTACATCATACACACACACACACACACACAAATACACAAACACACACACACACGCGCACACACACACGTGCACAAACACACAAACACAAACACGCGCACACACGCACACAAACACGCGCACACACACACACAATTGATGATAATAATCCTAAAGAGTCATGATAACTGATGATAATGATAACTGATGATGATGATAACTGATGATAATGATAACTGATGATGATGATAACTGATGATAATGATAACTGATGATGATGATAATTGATGATGATGATAACTGATGATGATGATAACTGATGATAATGATAACTGATGATGATGATGATAATTGATGATGATAACTGATAATGATGATAACTGATGATAGTGGTAATTGATAGCGTTGGATTATGAACATGTTTTGCCAAAGAGAAACACACGAGAACGTGCGGTAGGTTGAGCTATATGAAGTTATTATTTTGCTGTCACTTCGTTTGTTTTTATGCCGTGATCCCTTTCACCCAGAAGGATGTGCTTGGTAGCAACAGTAACTATGGGACTGACAATGGGAGGAGGGGCTTGGTATCAATTGATAGCTCTGCGTCTCCTCTTTCATCTGACATGCGTGCCATCAGATATTTGCGAGTAATTCAAACAAAAGTAATGGGTGTGCAGGTGAACACAGAGCAGTATAGACTGTAAATATGATGCAATTTGATTTAATTTCACTTGATCGTACAGACAAGTGTGTGGTCTCGTTGGAAAGCCACTTCTGCTCTGTCATGCAATAAAGGTTTCATCTCCCTGTGACAAATAGTTCCGGAGCAATTTAACAGAGAATAATGGGTGTGTTTTTTTGACGCACTCTGCCTCAATAGGGCTCTAAGGGTTAATGAGGTAGCTCAGTTCCCATTTTGAGTGTGGTAGGTGAAAGACTCCTGTTGTGAGGCAGAGTAAGCAAGTTTAAGTAGGCTAATAAAGACTCCTGTTGTGAGGCAGAGTAAGCAAGTTTAAGTAGGCTAATAAAGACTCCTGTTGTGAGGCAGAGTAAGCAAGTTTAAGTAGGCTAATTAAGTTGGCTAGCTGCTAATACTTTGACTGTGCATTGTTTGTGCTATTTATGTTTGTTTTTGGTAGTGAAAAGTATTTTGTTTATTAGTGTTGCTATTTTTGAAAACTGTGTTGAGAAATAAATCATTTGAGTTATCTGAATAAACATCCACCTCTCCTTCAATTTCCATTTCTCCATCACCACCTAACTCACATCCCAACATGTTCCATTTCTCCACCTAACTCACATCCCAACATGTTCCATTTCTCCATCACCACCTAACTCGCATCCCAACATGTTCCATTTCTCCATCTAACTCGCATCCCAACATGTTCCATTTCTCCACCTAACTCACATCCCAACATGTTCCATTTCTCCATCACCACCTAACTCACATCCCAACATGTTCCATTTCTCCACCTAACTCACATCCCAACATGTCTCCATCACCACCTAACTCACATCCCAACATGTTCCATTTCTCCACCTAACTCACATCCCAACATGTTCCATTTCTCCATCACCACCTAACCCACATCCCAACATGTTCCATTTCTCCACCTAACTCACATCCCAACATGTCTCCATCACCACCTAACTCACATCCCAACATGTTCCATTTCTCCACCTAACTCACATCCCAACATGTCTCCATCACCACCTAACCCACATCCCAACATGTTCCATTTCTTCACCTAACTCACATCCCAACATGTCTCCATCACCACCTAACTCACATCCCAACATGTTCCATTTCTCCACCTAACTCACATCCCAACATGTTCCATTTCTTCACCTAACTCACATCCCAACATGTCTCCATCTCCACCTAACTCACATCCCAACATGTTCCATTTCTCCATCACCACCTAACTCACATCCCAACATGTTCCATTTCTCCACCTAACTCACAACCCAACATGTTCCATTTCTCCATCTCCACCTAACTCATAACCCAACATGTGGGTTCAGTCGCTCACACCCACTGAACTTACGTAAATAAAAAAGTACAAGTGCCATTTTTGCTAATATTTTGCCCTTTCCTGCACAACTTAAAAATATAAAACATGGAATGCAACTTGTAATTTGAATACTTTACTGTTTTACTTTTACTTCAGTAAGTTTCTGAAAGATGAGTTTTTACTTGAGTACATTTTTAAGGGAGTAATTGTACTTTTACTTGAGTATAGATTTTCAGTACTTTACCCATCACTGCTGATGATAATGATCATTGAGGATAATTGATGATGGTTATGGTTATGGTATTTAGCGTGATGATAATGGTTATGATGATAATGATCATTGAGGATAATTGATAATGGTTATGGTTATGGTATTTAGCGTGATGATAATGGTTATGGTTATGGTATTTAGCGTGATGATAATGGTTATGGTTATGGTTATGGTATTTAGCGTGATGATAATTGTTATGATGATAATGATCATTGAGGATAATTGATGATGGTTATGGTATTTAGCGGACGCTTTTGTCCAAAGCGACATACAAATAGCAACAATACAAAGTTAAATTTAACAGTAAACAATTGAAAAAGTTGGTATTAAGGAGAATAGCAATAATAAACAACAATGTCAGTACAATCAATAGCCTAATGAAAATAAATAAATACTATAATATACATACCATAACGCATAAGAAACACTTGATAAACTAAGTGCATGGTATGCCTTTAAAACCCTCTTAAAAGGGAGCAGATCCAGTCAGTGTTCTATAATTGATGATAATGATAACTGATGATAATAATAATTAATGATAATAATAATTAATGA
This sequence comes from Alosa pseudoharengus, assembly GCF_046254945.1. Classification (NCBI taxonomy): domain Eukaryota; kingdom Metazoa; phylum Chordata; class Actinopteri; order Clupeiformes; family Clupeidae; genus Alosa; species Alosa pseudoharengus. The sequence goes on along the minus strand of NW_027468718.1, from coordinate 444,246 downwards.
TAACTGATGATAATAATAATTGATGATAATGATAATTAATGATAACTGATGATAATGACTACCGATATAGTAATTAATGATAACTGATGATAATGACTACCAATATAGTAATTAATGATAACTGATGATAACGACTACCAATATAGTAATTAATGATAACTGATGATAATGACTACCGATATAGTGATTAATGATAACTGATGATAATGACTACCAATATAGTAATTAATGATAACTGATAATTGATAATGTTCATAAACACAGTAATGGCAATTGATGATTATCAACAGAGGAGGCCATAGGCTCTAGATAAGTCCCTCCCACCTCCCTACGCCCCGCCCCCCCTCTTACCAACAGAGCCAGTGCCATCAATGATGGCTGTGACTGTCGACAGTGCACGAGCATTCCCCTTCAAAGACTTATGAGTGCCCTACGGAAATACACACACAAACACATTATAAACACACACACACACACATACATTATAAACACACACACACACACAAACACATTATAAACACACACACACCCACACACACAAAAACACATTATAAACACACACAGACACACACACACTCTGCTTTAGTAACTCTGCTTCATTAACTTTGCTTTTTAACTCACACACACACACACACACACACACACAAACATACGCACATACACAATACACACTCAAACACAAACAGATTACATGCACACACCACACACACACACACACACACACTTACCAGGTCTGCTGATACTGCAGTGGTTATAAGGGCATATGGTCCATTTACCAACCCCCCACAAACCAGCAACATCACTGTAAGATAGATAACACACACACACGTTAAACACACACACACACACACACACATTAAACACACACACACACATTAAACACACACATGAGTTTTAGTGTGTTTAATTTCTTTTTCCTGGACTGTACATGCCAACATATATCCCCTTTACACTAGATTTGCCTATACATTATAGAGGGCTTTGTATTGTGCATTCACGGAGGAAGATGGGACATGTTTTAAATTGTGCTATATTTTATCTACAGATTATATGCTTTCAGAAAATATATATTTTAGAGTGTTTAATTTGTTTTTCCTGGACTGTACATGCCAACATATATCCCCTTTACACTAGATTCGCCTATACAGAATAGAGGGAAATGTATTGTGCATTCATGGAGGAAGATGGGACATGTTTTAAATGGTGTTATATCTTATCTACAGATTATATGCTTTCAGAAAATATATATTTTAGGGTGTTTCATTTGTTTTCCCTGGACTGTATATGCCAAAATATATCGGCTTTACACTATATTTGCCTATACAGAATAGAGTATGTATTATGCTTGGTGTGGAGGAAGATGGAAATGTTATTTTGTTGATTTATGTTATATTTCATGTACAGGGTATATGCTTTTACAATATGTAGAGTAGAGTTTGCGAGTAAGTGGCTGTTTTATGACTTTAATGAACCATGACCCATGTACTGTATAGGCATGCATTGTATATTTGTGTAGATCAATAATTGTTGGCATCTATCATTAGGGGGGAGCTAATTCAACTGAATCTTAAACTATATGCATAAGTAGATCAGAAATCATTATTATATCATTATTCATCATCCTCTGACTCCTCTGAAAGGAACTTGTGTGGATTGTCACATTGTTCATTTTGACACGTTCCACAGGCAGCAGTGCAAGGTAATCCATATCTTCTACACGAACAGCGGAGTGTCTTGCAGAAATGCACACAATTAAGAACAGTTGACTGTCTCTGTACTTGGATCTAACATGAAAGAGTATTTGATTGAGGTTGATTCCATTCCATTCGGTAATCAGTATCTGAAAGCTAAACTGAGGGAGCGGTACGGGAATGACATATGTTTCACAGAAGGAAAAGGTTTTGAAGGCATGGTGACACTGAGAGAGAAAACATCATGCATCCTCAGGTCCTACTATAAGAACACTAAAAAAGAGTTAAAGAGTCATCAGTGACCTCTTAATCTGATAAAACATGAAAAACACTTTCCTAGGCTGAATAATGCTTCAGATATAGCCAAAATTAGCCTCTGGTGGCCATCTTGAAAATTCTAAGTCTTTGAAAATGATGATCTGATACTTTAGTGTGACATATATGAATCAGTGACCTCTAAATCTGATTAAACATGAAAAACACTTTCCTAGGCTGAATAATGCTTCATAGCCAAAATTTGCTTCTGGTGGCCATCTTGGATGCCATCTTGAAAATGACAAGTCTTTGAAAATGATGAACTGATACTTTAGTCTGACGTATATGAATCAGTGACCTCTAAATCTGATTAAACACGAAAAACACTTTCCTAGGCTGAACAATGCGTCAAATATAGCCAAAATTAGCTTCTGGTGGCCATCTTGGACGCCGTCTTGAATATTATAAGTCTTTGAAAATTATGAACTGATACTTTAGTGTGACATATATGAATCAGTGACCTCTAAATCTGATTAAACACGAAAAACACTTTCCTAGGCTGATTAATGCTTCAGATATCTCAAATTAGCTTCTGGTGGCCATCTTGGACGCCATCTTGAAAATGACCCCTTTACTGGGGTAAGATTTTACTACATTTTTAATATGTTATTAAGTACATCTAAAGGTATCATAATCAGTTGAAAAACCTTTTGTATCAATTTTTTTGAGGTTAGGTGTTTTTTTTCCATATATTGACCCGCCTATATGGGAATTTAACACAGGGGTATGTATACTTGTATTTTAAGGAAGAGCATTTATTTATTTACAATACATAATTCATTCACAAAGAAAATTGGTGTCTTTAAAGGTTGGATTAAAAGGTTAACATTTTTTATTAAGACATTAAGATAAATTTTCAAAAGATGATTTTTTTATTCTTCTTTTTAGTCAACTTTAGCATGTGTATGCTAAGGGTATGTAAACTTATGAGCACAACTGTATATCCCCCCTAACCCCATATATATCCCACCCACTTCTTGTCATTTTATCGTTAGACGTTACACACACAGACACACCCACACACACGTTAAACACACAAACACACATACCATAATCATCATTACAAGATAACACCTACAAAAACAAACACACACACACAAACACACACACACATACACACACATACACACACACACACAAACACAATGGGAGCTCTTACCTATTGTGGGGCCCAGACCAAGCTCACTTATCATGGAAAACACGTAGAGCTGAAACACACACACACACACACATTATACACACACACACACACACACACACTAACTGTATGGTCAGCGAGTATGCACTGAACCGAATCCTGATTTTTAAGGTTCTGCCGAATCCTGAATCCTGATTTTTAAGGTTCTGCCGAATACCGAATCCCTTATTTAAGGTTCTGCCGATCCTGTCATTTCTGTGTAAATTCAGTAAGCATCACCAAAAACTGAAAAAAGATGCCATTTACAAAGCATGATTATTGGAGCACTTGAACTGGTCACATTATAGACAGGATTATTCATATTTTTCTGTTGTGCTAATGTTAACCTTTTCAATTTACATTATTGGTAGAAATTGATATGGAACAAAAAAATGAAATGGCATAACACAGAAAATTATTGTTTACAATGATTTGCGATAGAGAGATAGATAGATAAATACTTTATTGATCCCTGCATCAACAGCGGCGCTCGGGGAGCAGTGAGGGGTTAGGTGCCTTGCTCAAGGGCACTTCAGCCGTGCCTACTGGTCGGGGTTCGAACCGGCAACCCTCCGATTACAGGTCTGAAGTGCTAACCAGTAGGCCACGGCTGCCCAACTGTTATAATTAATCGATAACCGATATAATTAATCAGTTCAGTGTATAGGAATAGGAGCGTCATAGCAGAGTCAGTGCCTCAAAAAAAGGAAAATGTAGGCTACCCTTGTCTCATAAGAGTAAAAAATAATGATGGGCCTAGTCTTGCACGCTGCCTGTTTGTAACAGTGACTTTAGCATTGCCCATGCCGGGTTAAATGATTGCAAAAGACATGTTGTGAGTTTAAGTGCCAATTTGTGCATATTATTCAGGCCTAGCCTACTAGATGGCTAGTTGCCAAGGCTACATGAAAAAAACAAACTACCAAAATCTAAAATCTACCAAAAAAAATAATTGTGTGTGTCTGTGTGTGTGTTGGCGGGGGGGGGGGGGGGTCGTGATACCTCCCTGAAATGACTTTTTGCAGGTTGGGATGTCTGGAAATAGTTAGCTAGAGGGAGCTAT
>NW_027468718.1:427500-435000 GCF_046254945.1 Alosa pseudoharengus | reverse complement strand
TGTATAGTGTGTATAGTGTGTATAATGTGTGTGTGTGTGTGTGTGTGTGTGTGTGTGTGTGTGTGTGTGTATATAGTGTATGTGTGTGTGTATAATGTGTGTGTGTGTGTGTGTGTATAGTGTGTATAATGTGTGTGTGTGTATAATGTGTGTGTATAGTGTGTATGTGTGTGTGTATAGTGTGTATAGTGTGTATAATGTGTGTGTATAGTGTGTATGTGTGTGTGTATAGTGTGTATAGTGTGTATAATGTGTGTGTGTGTGTGTGTTACCTGTTTTGGTGATGTACATTGGCAGCCAGAAGAGGAACGTGTAGCTCACCAGCTTGGCAAACAGCAGGCAAAGAGAAAACTCTACCACTCCCTACAGACACACACACACACACACAGCTTGGCAAACAGCAGGCAAAGAGAAAACTCTACCACTCCCTACAGACACACACACACACACACATTGTTAACCCCCCAACACATATACACACACCTCACACACACACACACATTGTTAACCCCCCAACACATATACACACATTCTAATCACACACACACATTATAAACACATATACACATACACACACACAGACACACATTATATACACACATACCCCCCCGCCCCACCAAACACACTCACACACACATCACAAACCCATCCACCCACTCACATTATAAACATGCATACCTCCCCCAAACACACACACACACATACACACAGATTACTGCATTTCAGTAGTGTGTGTGTGTGTGTGTGTGCATGTGTGTGTGTGTGTGGCTGAACGTGAGGCATGTGTGTGTGTGTGTGTGTGTGTGTGTGTGTCTCACCGGCATGCACAGGGCTCCCATGAAGCTTATGGCCTGTATGCCCAGGTATACAGGGCATACAAGGCCAAATAGAGAGGGTGTCTGTACCAAGACTGTCAACTCTTACTCGACCCACTAGGGGAATTATTCGTAGCAATCTTATTACGATAAAAACTTCTTCGGTTAAGCAAATTCCTCCAAAAACGCAACTTACACTTGCTTTACTTAATATTCGATCACTGTCGAATAAAACTGCCTTGGTTAATGAAATTATTACAGACAATCATATAGATGTTATGTGCCTTACTGAAACCTGGCTTAAACCAGATGAATACCTTCCATTAAATGAGTCTACACCTCCCTCCCATTTGAATTATGATGTACCACGCCACACTGGCAGGGGAGGTGGAGTAGCTACAATCAATCAATCTAGTCTTCTTACATCTCCCAAGCTCACACACAAGTTTAAATCTTTTGAAGTTCTAGTCCTCAATTTTTTACCGCCAGACTGGAAAACTGATCAGCCTGTAACTGTGGTCACATTGTACAGACCCCCTGGCCCCTACACTGAATTCTTAGAGGAATTTTCTGATTTCCTTTCCACTTTAACTATCCAAACAGAAAAAATACTTATATTGGGTGATTTTAATATTCATATGGATAATGTGCACGATTGTCTCACAATTGCATTTCAATCCCTAATTGACCATGTCGGGTTCTGCCAAAATGTTAATTCGCCCACGCACCGAGATAACCATACTATTGATCTAGTCTTGTCATACGGCATAAACATAGAGCAGTTAACAATCTTGCCACAACACCCGACCTTAACTGACCACCATCTAATTACTTTTACAATGACATTACAACATGCAGTACCCAATTTAGCTGAATACTACAGCCGCGGCTTATCTGAAAAAACGAATGCAGACTTTCTAGAAAAAAATTCGCTTGGGCTTGCCCCATTCCAGACTCATGTGGTAGGCCTATCAGAAGGCCCATTCCTTAATCCAGCCGAGGTCGACTTGTTAACTGATAATGTGATGAACTCATTACGCTCAACCCTTGATTCAGTAGCACCACTCAAAAAGAGAATGAGAAAACAAGTAAGGCGTGCTCCATGGTATACCACACAGACAAAAACACTCAAACAAACAGCGCGTAAACTTGAACAAAAATGGCGTACCACTAAATTGGAAGTTTTTCGCCAAGCATGGAAAGATAGCCTTATCACCTACAAAAAAGCACTCAACGAGGCCAAGTCAACTTACTACTCCTCGCTGATCAAAGAAAACAAAAACAATACAAAATTTCTCTTTACCACAATCTCCCGCCTGACGAAGAGCCACACCGAAGTAACCGAATCTATCCCTATTTGCCTAAACAGTAATGACTTCATGAACTTTTTCAATGACAAAATTGAAACAATTAGAGATAAGATTAATATCCAATCAGTCTCACCAAATATTCATACTCCATTGCTGAACGGTAGCGAAAACATAATTGAATCACAGATGAGACGAACAACGTTGAATTCATTTACACCTATTGACATATTAGACCTCACTTCCACAATCTCTTCATCAAAATCTACAACTAGTCTACTAGATCCTATTCCTACTCATCTTCTGAAGACTGCTCTCCCTTTCTTGGATAATGCTCTGCTCCAGATTATAAATAACTCACTGCTATCAGGGCATGTACCACAGTCGTTTAAGTTATCTGTCATTAAGCCATCCCTCAAAAAGCCTACCCTTGACCCTAACAACCTGGCCAACTATAGGCCTATATCTAATCTCCCTTTTTTGTCAAAAATACTAGAAAAAATAGTGTCGAAACAAATTGGTACCTTCTTGCATATGAATAAAATCCAAGAATTATATCAATCTGGTTTCAGAGCTCACCACAGTACTGAATCAGCCTTAGTTAAAGTTTTTAATGACCTCCTCATCGCTGCCGATAATGGACATATATCAATATTGGTCCTCCTGGACCTCAGTGCTGCCTTTGACACCATAGACCATAACATACTACTCCACAGGCTTGAACATTCGATAGGCATTAAAGACTCAGCACTCGCTTGGTTTAGATCATACCTTTCTAACCGCAGACAATTTGTACAGGTTCACAATGAACCATCTACCCAGACTATGGTAAAATATGGGGTGCCTCAAGGCTCAGTACTAGGGCCCCTGTTATTTTCTCTCTATATGCTTCCTCTAGGCTCAGAAATTAGGAAACATGGCATTAAAGGAGAAGTTCGGTGTGAAATTGACCTTAGCTGAAAAGATGTTGCCGAGTACTCACATGTGTCCAATAGGCACCTTCGCTCACCCCCTAGCATTCCAAATTAGGCCGTTTTTAGCCGAGTAGCTGTGGGGGCATAGCGTAGCCTATGCAACTAAATCGCTATTTTTACACCATTAAAAAGGTTCCAAGTAACTCCACACTGCATTGGTAGACTTCTGAGGGTCTTGGAACCCTTTTAATTGTGTAAAAATAGTGATTTAGCTGCATAGGCTACGCTATGCCCCCCACAGCTACTTGGCTAAAAACGGCGTAATTCGGAATGCTAGGGGGTGAGCGAAGGTGCCTATTGGACACATGTAAGTACTCGGCAACATCTTTCAGTACAGCTAAGGTCAATTTCACACCGAACTTCTCCTTTAAATTTCATTCTTATGCAGACGATACACAACTATACCTCTCCATAAAACCTGACGAATTGACTCCGTTAGCAAAACTTGACACATGTATACGAGACATAAAGACATGGATGACAAACAATTTCCTGCTTTTGAACTCCGATAAAACAGAAGTCATGGTTTTAGGTCCTAAAAAAGATGAGGGATATCCTATCCTCATCACAGGCTACATTTACTGATCTCCGACTATCCTCATCCACATGTGTTAAAAATCTAGGAGTTACAATTGACCAAGACCTATCACTAAGTAATCACATAAAACAGATTACCAAAGCTTCATTTTATCATTTAAGGAACATTTCAAAGATAAGGAAGTCTTTATCCTTACCAGACGCTGAAAAATGAATCCATGCTTTTGTCACCTCAAGGATTGATTATTGCAATGCTCTATACGCTGGCTGCAATAACACCTGTCTAAAGAGCTTACAGCTTATACAAAATCCAGCTGCTCGCACACTCACTAGAACTAAAAAATATGAACATATTTCCCCTATCCTGGCATCTCTACACTGGCTGCCTGTTAGAAGTCGCATTGACTTCAAAATATTACTTCTAACATACAAAGCCATTAATGGCCAGGCACTAGAATATATTAAAGATCTCCTAGTCCCATATAACCCACCCAGAATGGACCACCCTGCTGAGTCCTCGTGTGACTGGCACCCCAGTCGCGCGTGCGATGGTGGTCACTTACCATACCTGCGCTGGTGTCGACTACCCCTCACCATGCCTTAGTTATGCTGCTATAGCATAGTGCTGTCATGGACTTTTCATGTGTCACGCCGTACATCCCCCCCCCTCTCCTCTCCCCCCTTCTCTCTCTCTCTCAACTCTCCCTCTCTTGCCTAATCTCACCATGGTATACTGTAACAATATATAGTACTACTGATTACTTATTGACATTAACCATTTTGATTTTCAGTAATACTAACCCACTCTACATCTACATCTCTCTTTTTTCCCCCTTACTGTACCTCACTTGTGAGGTATATCATCACCAGTCATCAACCATCCGTGTGTTGGCCCTCCTCTCACCCATCTCACCTGAAGTCCCATCCTCGACTGCCCTATTACTGCCCCCTATCTGGACTCCTGGCCCATACAGCCTAGCGACCCACCACCTGCCTATGACAACTCTGCCCGGATTACTGGCCTGTCTGCCAACCCACCACATGCCCCTTGACAACTCCCTTCCCCTGGACAATTCCAACGCTGGACTATTTGAACTTTCTGTCACTAAATCAGGAATAATGAACTACCATACCGGATACGTAATCATCCCACCTCTTGTAACTTTCAGCTCAAGTGCTTTTAACACCATGTCTTATTCTCTACACCCGACTATCATATGCATTTGTCATGTATACAGACCTTACTGTCATGTACTGACCCTAGGCAGATGGGTCAGGCCCTTGAGTCGTGGATCTGCTCGAGGTTTCTTCCTATATATATCTCCAATTCTAGGGAGTTTTTCCTCGCCCCTGTTACCCATGGGCCTCTCTCTTGCTTTTCTTTTCTTCCTTTCTTTCCTTCTTTCTCTGATTGCCTACATTCTGTAAAGCGCCATGATACATGTGTTATGTTTTGGCGCTCTATATGGCGCACAATAAATTGAAATTGAAGAGTGTGTGTGTGTGTGTGTGTGTGAGTGTGAGTGTGAGTGTGTGTGTGTGTGTGTACTCACAGGGATGCGCAGCGCTCCCATGAAGCTGATAGCAGAAGGTTCTGTTTCACTCTTAACCACAACCAGCTGCTGGAGAGGAACACACACTCCCTCACGATCACGATCCCCACACACTCCCTCACGATCACGATCCCCACACACTCCCTCACGATCACATTGGGGCAACAACAACTCTGTGTCCCAACTCTAGAGAGAGAGAGGGAGAGAGAGAGAGAGGGAGAGAGGGAGAGAGAGGGATTTCCCCATTTATCACATCAATAAAAGACCAAATTCAAAAACTGAAATCTGTGGAGATGGGTTAGGGTTAGGGTTAAAGGTCAATCCCACGTGTGTTGCCAGAGATGCTGAAATTCAGTCATTTAAAGATGCTAGAGGCCATAAAGAAACTTGGAATATAGGCCTTTTCACCCCTATTTGTAAATCTGCTGACAAATACGACTCAAATAATTACAGAGGCATTGCAGCTCTGCAGTATCATCAATAAAATGTCTTGACAATCAAAACAATCTAAGCAAAGGTCAAATTGGGTTTCTGCCAAAATATCAAAACATTGAGCACCTCTACATGCTCCAGACACTAATAAACAAACATGTGAATCAGGAATTTAAAAAAAAAAGAATAATATTTGCATGCTTTATAGATTTTTAAAAAGCATTTGATAATATTTGGCACAAATGTTTGCTCTTGAAAATGTTAAACATTTATTTATAGTCCTGTAACATATTTATAGTCCTGTAACATATTTATAGTCCTATTTATAGTCCTGTAACATATTTATAGTCCTGTAACATATTTATAGACGTCCTCAGGCAATTTTAGCACATATTAGCATGCAGGCACTCAAAGACAAAGCTCGAAGACCATTCTATGCTGTATACAAAACTATAAATACCGTAAAACTCCAAATAATAGCCCGGGCTTTTATTTTCCCAAATCTCCAAACTGCACCGGCTAGTATTAGAGACAGGCGTCTATATGAGACAGGCCTTTAATTCCCTTTGCACAAAACTTTTCCTCTGCAAAGATGGAAAATATTATCGAATTAATTATTTATAACACACTTAATGTCTACCTATATGACTAGGCTATCTGATGACAATAACAGATCATCATTCATTTAGTGTTGAGATGTTGTTCATTGAGTGAGATACAGTAAGATCCAAATAGCTGGATAGCCAGAACAGATGAAACACGTTTTAATTATGTAATTTACAAAGAGATCGTATCACACTGAAAGCTCATATTTTGTCACTAGCAAATAGCCTATATCGGTCCTTTGTTAAATACAGTTGCATTATCAGCCCTGACCAAAACTGTTCAGGAATTATTTATGCAAAAGTGGAATGTGCTTAATGTTTAATTCTCCCTCCTTTTCGGCACGAATGAAACAGCATGAGAGAGCATGAACCATATTGTTTCTCCCGTTTTGTATTTGCCAAATTTGACAACAGTCTACATTCAAATCATAGCATACTCCCAGGCGCGCGGGAACATATTTTTGACCAGGGGTGCTGAATAACAAAATAATCATGGATGTCCGACGATTTCTCCCCCAGCATATGATTCGAATATAGACAGCTAAATACGCCATTTCACCGCCGTGTATGAGTAGGTCTAAGAGTGAGAAGTTTTATAATGCCCTGGGCAGCCACATTCCACTGCAACTATGCGCAGCATTTGCCACTCCGACTCATCAATAAAAACTGTGCGCGCACACAGCAGTCCCATAGAAGCGCACTTGACTTTACATCATTAACCTATTTCAGTAAATAGCCAGAGAATGTCCGTAGACGGGCTCTGATATAGCCTAGTCTAAGGTAAATTCCTTTTCTGACTTCTTTCTCTGTATTGCCATGGCATTTAGAATAAAGAATAACGTTCGCGAACCGTTCTGGTTTTGTTGCCAGCATAAAAACACGCTTACCATCGGCTTATCCGCAAATTTTAAACACAAGAGATGAATTGAACGATGACAAAGTCGGACATATAGGCATAGTTCATATTGAAAAAAAAAGCTATACTATTTGTAACTCTAGCTTTTCACCGCAGTCTTTTAATGCCATCTAATCATAACGTGCGTAACCAGGCCTCTACTGGAGACCGGCCTTTAACCCAAACCTGTAGCCACGCCAGGCGTTTAAAAGAGACAGGCGTCTCTTAGGGACTCCTATCAAAATTTGGCTACATATAATTTACACATCAAAACATAAAGACTCCTATATAGCTTGGATATTTGGGGGCCAGCTTTAATCCAATCAAAAACACCATAACCATGGTCTGGGATAAATCCCAAATAGAAATGTTACGTATGGAG
>NW_027468718.1:392500-422500 GCF_046254945.1 Alosa pseudoharengus | reverse complement strand
CAGTTAGCCTCTCTAATCTCCCGCTCTCTCTCTCGGCTAATCAGTTAGCCTCTCTAATCTCCTGCTCTCTCTCTCTCGGCTAATCAGTTAGCCTCTCTAATCTCCCTCTCTCTCTCGGCTAATCAGTTAGCCTCTCTAATCTCCCGCTCTCTCTCTCGGCTAATCAGTTAGCCTCTCTAATCTCCCTCTCTCTCTCGGCTAATCAGTTAGCCTCTCTAATCTCCCTCTCGGCTAATCAGTTAGCCTCTCTAATCTCCCTCTCTCTCTCGGCTAATCAGTTAGCCTCTCTAATCTCTCTCGCTCTCTCTAATCTCCCTCTCTCTCTCGGCTAATCAGTTAGCCTCTCTAATCTCCCTCTCGGCTAATCAGTTAGCCTCTCTAATCTCCCTCTCTCTCTCGGCTAATCAGTTAGCCTCTCTAATCTCTCTCGCTCTCTCTAATCTCCCTCTCTCTCTCGGCTAATCAGTTAGCCTCTCTAATCTCCCTCTCGGCTAATCAGTTAGCCTCTCTAATCTCTCTCTCGGCTAATCAGTTAGCCTCTCTAATCTCCCTCTCGGCTAATCAGTTAGCCTCTCTAATCTCTCTCTCGGCTAATCAGTTAGCCTCTCTAATCTCCCTCTCGGCTAATCAGTTAGCCTCTCTAATCTCCCGCTCTCTCTCGGCCAATCAGTGATGACCAATGATTGTACTGTGTTCTGTTATGCTCTGTATGTTTATTGTAGAAAATTATTTTGATATTTTACAAATATTTTAATAAAGAACGTCATGTTTAAGTACATGGGATCTTAGAAAATTCTTTTTTTTACCATGCTATCAAATTTGGCATTGAGAATCGTATAATTTCGCTGGTATGGGCTGGTATTGTGACCTCTCTACAAGTGGACTGTTCCTGTAACGAAGTTCCTGTAACTAAGTTCCTATAACTAAATTCCTGTAACTATGTTCCTGTAACTACTTGATCAGAAAGACGTGTCCTTAAAAGGTTGGATTTTTCCTCATTTTTAATTAAGGCATTCAGATTCCTCCTCCCTTCTCTACATTCAGATCAATTTCCAAAAGATAGCATGGGTTAACATCAGGGCTTGAAAACGAAATTATTTTTCAAACGTTCCGTTCCGAACGGTTCAGGTAGGCCTATGTTTAACGTTTTCGTTCTTGCATGCGTTCCGCCACCATCATATCGGTCCTGAACCGGTTCGGAGCGCAAAATATCTTTCATTTTTAAAGTTCCGGCAGCGTTTGGCGGGCCTATCAAGTCTATATATGTGGACTTTACCTTAGAATAGACCAGTGGCGTAACAATCCAATGGTGGGCCCAGGTGCAAGAGCGCTACGTGGGCCCCATACCAACCTAATTTGGCCCAGGATGAGTTAGCTCTGATACATGCAATACACATTAAGGGTGACTTCAATTGTTTACGCAAAGGGCCTGAGGCACCGAAGTAGTTTAGTAGTTACAGATTACAATTTCAAATAAAAAACACACGACTACATAGGATCCATTACATGTGAAAACATTAAAAATAATTTTATTAACAGCCTGCAGGCCAGGGTAATCTAATATTACTGCATTAACATCAACTCGCATGGAATTATGGGAACACTCAATGCGGCTCTTCAACCCTCTGCTGAAACTGCAAGCGTAGATTGCTTGCTTATAAACTCGCACTGCGCAGAAACAAAACTTAATGTAACTTATTTAACCGTGCAGAAACCAAATAAAATCATTCATATGCATACAATCCCCAATATGCGTGAATTAGGCCATTAGAAGAAGGCCATCTTATGAGCCTTTCGTTGTGCAAAATCGTCAACGATATTCCCAATATTTAATGCTCTGGCTCTCGTATTTTCAATGGACAGGATAGCTAACCCACTGAGCCTCTGCTGCCCCATGCTGCTCCTTAGGTATAGGTCTTAATAAGTTTGAGTTTGGAAAAAGATCGCTCAGCTGTTGCCACAGTCACAGGCAATGTCAGAAACAACATGAGAGCAGTACACACTTCCCCGAATGTGGATGTTACACTGTCATAATCTACTGCAGCATTTTGGCAAGTTGAAAAATAGATGACTTCTGATCTCTGCTTTAAAGCAAGACCTGAATGAGAGGAGTTGTGTTGGGAATGTCGGTGCAATGTCCCTGCTATAATGGTCTGACAAACGTCTTGACTTAGTTCATCATCACCTGCGAGTTGAAGGGTCATAGGATGTAAAGACTCAAACACATGACTCTGAACCCCCCATTTATTTGCGAGCGTCTGCGCTGTAGCCTTGGCCTGATCAAAGGCACACCGGTAGTCAGAAAGGACCTGTATAAAAATATTTCTGGATACGTGCTAAACTCCTTACCTGGTTGTAGCCTAAGTTTTATGGAGATCTTCAAAGGCTTGCGCTATAATTCCAACCCTGTTTATAAATGAACCTGTCTGTTGCTGACAAGGCCTATCTCAAATTTCCCGTTTAACTCTTCTACATAGAATAGGCTATAATTGCGCAAACATTTAAAATCCCGACTTTAAAACGACAAGGCGTGGACAGGCAAAATAGGCTATTATGCATAGGCTACAAACAATTTCCAAATCAGTTTCAGTAGCCTAGGCCTACCCTACAAGCTGGCCTAAGATCCGAAGTGGCAGACGGATAGGTTGCATTACAACAGCAAGACAAAATATACACATTTAGACCAAAGGTCCATTTATTAACAGTGTAGATGCGGGCTTGTTTTTCGCACAACCGGAAATAGTCTCCCTGACATAGGATATGCTTTTGTGAAATTTTATAATAGAGAACGAAAAAAAACGTTATTAACCGGTTTTGGCCAACATACAAAACAAAATCGGTCAATCTAGGCCCTACGGTTCTCAAGATATTTACAGAAAACCGTATCTGCTCAGAGGGTGTCATAATGATCCTACACTTGGCATGCATTCAGAGGGTGTCATAATGATCCTACACTTGGCATGCATTCAGAGGGTGTCATAATGATCCTACACTTGGCATGCATTCAGAGGGCGTCATAATGATCCTACACTTGGCATGTCATAATGATCCTACACTTGGCATGCATTCAGAGGGTGTCATAATGATCCTACACTTGGCATGTCATAATGATCCTACACTTGACATGCATTCAGAGGGTGTCATAATGATCCTACACTTGGCATGCATTCAGAGGGTGTCATAATGATCCTACACTTGGCATGCATTCAGAGGGTGTCATAATGATCCTACACTTGGCATGTCATAATGATCCTACACTTGACATGCATTCAGAGGGTGTCATAATGATCCTACACTTGACATGCATTCAGAGGGTGTCATAATGATCCTACACTTGGCATGTCATAATGATCCTACACTTGGCATGCATTCAGAGGGTGTCATAATGATCCTACACTTGGCATGTCATAATGATCCTACACTTGACATGCATTCAGAGGGTGTCATAATGATCCTACACTTGGCATGCATTCAGAGGGTGTCATAATGATCCTACACTTGGCATGCATTCAGAGGGTGTCATAATGATCCTACACTTGGCATGCATTCAGAGGGTGTCATAATGATCCTACACTTGGCATGTCATAATGATCCTACACTTGGCATGCATTCAGAGGGTGTCATAATGATCCTACACTTGGCATGCATTCAGAGGGTGTCATAATGATCCTACACTTGGCATGTCATAATGATCCTACACTTGACATGCATTCAGAGGGTGTCATAATGATCCTACACTTGGCATGTCATAATGATCCTACACTTGGCATGCATTCAGAGGGTGTCATAATGATCCTACACTTGGCATGTCATAATGATCCTACACTTGACATGCATTCAGAGGGTGTCATAATGATCCTACACTTGGCATGCATTCAGAGGGTCGTTTTTGCTTTTTCATTTTTCACTAGGTGGCGCTATACATCAAATGACTGGATATGGGATGGGTTAACATGGTCCCTGGAGGCCAACATACAAAACAAAATCGGTCAATCTAGGCCCTACGGTTCTCAAGATATTCACAGAAAACCGTGTCTGCCCTACCCTCCTTCTGGGGAGTTGAGTCCACCTGGGGGGGCAACAGATAAAAAAAACTCTGAACCCCCCCCACACACACACACACACAAAGGGACATGCACACACACACAGATGCACTCACGTTCAATGAGGAAGAAGAAGCAGACGATTCCCATGGCGATGATGATGAGTCCAGGCACGATGAAGGACAGGCCCCAGTTGGACGAGACCCAACAGCCAGCGATCAGAGAACCCAGGATGTTGCCCACTGAAGTGTGTGAGTTCCACACGCCCATCACCAGACCGCGCCTGCACACACACACACACATTACACACACACACATTATACACACATTATACATACAAACACACACACATTATGCACACACACACACACTGATCTGCACTACACATGTGTATGTGTGGGGTGTATGTGTATGTGGGGTGTTTGTGTATGTGGGGTGTTTGTGTATGTGTATGTGGGGTGTTTGTGTATGTGGGGTGTATGTGTATGTGTATATGGGGTGTATGTGGGGTGTTTGTGTACGTGGGGTGTTTGTGTATGTGCATGTGGGGTGTTTGTGCATGTGGGGTGTTTGTGTATGTGTATGTGTATATGGGGTGTATGTGGGGTGTATGTGTATGTGGGGTGTATGTGTATGTGGGGTGTATGTGTATGTGGGGTGTTTGTGTATGTGGGGTGTATGTGTATGTGGGGTGTTTGTGTATGTGTATGTGTATATGGGGTGTATGTGGGGTGTTTGTGTATGTGGGGTGTATGTGTATATGGGGTGTATGTGGGGTGTATGTGGGGTGTTTGTGTATGTGTATGTGGGGTGTATGTGTATGTGGGGTGTTTGTGTATGTGGGGTGTTTGTGTATGTGGGGTGTTTGTGTATGTGTATGTGTATGTGGGGTGTATGTGTATGTGGGGTGTATGTGTATGTGGGGTGTATGTGTATGTGGGGTGTTTGTGTATGTGGGGTGTTTGTGTATGTGTATGTGTATGTGGGGTGTATGTGTATATGGGGTGTATGTGGGGTGTATGTGTATATGGGGTGTATGTGTATGTGGGGTGTTTGTGTATGTGTATGTGGGGTGTTTGTGTATGTGGGGTGTATGTGTATGTGTATATGGGGTGTATGTGGGGTGTATGTGTACGTGGGGTGTTTGTGTATGTGCATGTGGGGTGTTTGTGCATGTGGGGTGTTTGTGTATGTGTATGTGTATATGGGGTGTATGTGGGGTGTATGTGTATATGGGGTGTATGTGTATGTGGGGTGTTTGTGTATGTGGGGTGCTTGTGTATGTGGGGTGTTTGTGTATGTGTATGTGGGGTGTTTGTGTATGTGGGGTGTTTGTGGGGTGTTTGTGTATGTGTATGTGGGGTGTTTGTGTATGTGCATGTGGGGTGTTTGTGTATGTGGGGTGTTTGTGCATGTGGGGTGTTTGTGGGGTGTTTGTGTATGTGTATGTGGGGTGTTTGTGTATGTGGGGTGTTTGTGTATGTGGGGTGTTTGTGTATGTGTATGTGGGGTGTTTGTGTATGTGGGGTGTATGTGGGTTGTATGTGTATGTGGGGTGTATGTGTATGTGGGGTGTTTGTGTATGTGGGGTGTTTGTGTATGTGGGGTGTATGTGTATGTGGGGTGTATGTGTATGTGGGGTGTATGTGTATGTGGGGTGTTTGTGTATGTGTATGTGGGGTGTATGTGTATGTGGGGTGTTTGTGCATGTGGGGTGTTTGTGCATGTGGGGTGTTTGTGTATGTTGTCTCCACTACCCTGTGGGGGCGCTATTGTCTCCACTACCCTGTGGTGCTGTTTGTCTGCTTTTGGTTGCTGTAGCCTAATTGTGTACAGGTGAGACCTGTTGTGGCTGGGCGGAGCCTAATTGTGTACAGGTGAGACCTGTTGTGGGTGGGCGGAGCCTAATTGTGTACAGGTGAGACCTGTTGAGGGTGGGCGGAGCCTAATTGTGTACAGATGAGACCTGTTGTGGGTGGGCGGAGCCAGCCCTGGCCTTCGAGAGAGAGTTGTGTTCTGGCTACCACGCCTGTGATTGGCCTTCCAGCAATGTTCCTTATTGTGTTATTTATATCCCATTTTTGTTAATATCCTATTGTTTAATACACCCCTAGACAAAACAAGCTTAGGTGACTTTTTGGTCATTTCTTGTTGTAGTCTGTGCGCCTGGTCTTAACAAACACACACACACACACAAACACATAGCCGTTATACACACACACCTAAGAAGTGTACGTACCTTCCTTTGCCAAACACATAGCCGTTATACACACACACCGTGTGAAGTGTACGTACCTTCCTTTGCCAAACCAGTTTCCAATGCAGGTGACTACACTGGGCCAACCTGTAGTCTGGACCAGGCCATTGGCCACCTAAACATGCACACACACACACACACACGCACGCACGCGCATACACACACACACACACACACACACACACGCACGCACGCATACACACACGCATACACACACGCATACACGCACGCACGCACAGACGCAGTCATACCCACACACGCGCACGTATGCACGCACGCGCGCACACACACACACACGCACGCACGTGCACAAATGCACACACGCGCACACACACACGCGCACGTACACACGCAAACACACACGCAAACACACACACACACACACGCACGCACACACGCACGCACGCACACACGTGCATGCACAAACACACGCACAGACGCGCACACACACACACAGTCATACACACGCACACACACACGCACACACACATTTTAATGCTTTTGTGTTGATCCAATGGCAAATGTTATCAAATATCTTGGAAACAAATCATAGCATAGCACCACACACATAAGTATGTCTAACATGTGTATATATGTGTATATGTGTATATGTGAATATGTATGTATATATGTGTATATGTCTATATGTGTATGTGTACATGTGTATATATTAGGGGTGTGAATCTCTCATGTAAAAGACGATACGATTCGCATCTAGATACATGAGCACGATTCGATACAAGAAAAGATACATGTTTATAAAAAACGATTCAGTACGATTCGATGCGATGCGATGCGATTCGATGCAATTCGATGCAGTTCAAGAATGGAAAGCATTCTGAAAGATTTTTTATAATTTGCTCAAGGTGCACATTCATTTTATATTATCAATTATCATGGTCATGATTGTCAATTAGGCAACAAAATGTGTGAATATGATTATCTAAAGTGAGGTTTGTTTCATATACTGTATTGAAATGAAAAAAGAATAGTCTACATTTCAGTCAAGCACAGCAGCCAAATACAACATAAAAATACATTTTTATAGACTTTACAGATTTTATAGAGTTATATCTGATTGTTTTCATGGAGCTGTAGCCTTGTTGAGGTAAGACAATACTGAAATAAAATAAAACAGTGCTTAAGACACTCTTGGCCTTTTCTCATATAGGCCTAGCCTACCCTACAAGAATAAAATAGGCTTACAAAGCAATGAACTCTCTGGGCTTATTTTGTTCCAACAGTAGACCTAATGCAGAAACCTAAAATGCCACAAGTCTGAGTGAATATGAACAAAATCATTGGCTAATAATTTGTGCATTGTTTTAGCAGCAAGGGCCAAATTATTATTTAACATTAAGGAAATCCCTTCATCAAAGGTAAGGCTACTCTACAGACTATCGTTGTTGTTTAGGAATGCTATAAGTGCTTAATTTCGAAAAACAAAAGCCGACCGAGTGCAAGTTGTCACATGGTTAAGTTGCAATAGATGTATGGGTAATGAGGTCATTTGACAACTTTGGGCAATGAATGTAACCAAAAACGAACTGCATTACCCACAATTCTGTGCCACGTATAGTTTCAAAACCGGAAGTGGGATGAACGCGCTGCTTGGAACGTAAATGAGTCTGAGCGAGCAGAAAAGGTTGTGCACCGATCAAGTAAATCGATATAACGACCGGTTCATTTCAGTTTTTTTCCGATACGGGGCTTCACGTATCGATGTAGCCGTATCTTACACGTTAAAAACGGATACCGATAAGTATCGGTTAATCTTTACACCCCTAGTATATATGTATATATGTCTAACATGTGTATATGTGTACATGTCTATATGTGTATGTGAATATGTATATATGTGTACATGTCTATATATGTGCATATATGTGTATATGTGTATATGTGTATATATGTGTATGACTGTGTCTGTGTGTATGTGTATATGTGTGCATATGTGTATATATATGTGTATATGTGTACATGTCTATATGTCTATATGTGTATATGTGTATATGTGTATTGTCTATATGTGTATATGTGTATTGTCTATATGTATATGTGTGTATTGTCTATATGTGTATATATGTGTATTGTCTATATGTATATATGTGTATTGTCTATATGTGTATGTGTATTGTCTATATGTGTACATGTGTACATGTCTATATGTGAGTGTGTCTGTGTGTAAATTGTGTTGTGGATGGTTGTGGTGGCAGGCATGTGTGCGTGTGTGTAGATAGATAGATAGATAGATACTTTATTGATCCCCAGGGGAAATCAAGGTACAAGGTGTATGTATGAGCGTGCATTGTGCATGTGTGTGTGTGTATGAGCATTTGAGCATGCGTGTGTGTGTATGAGCATTTGTGTGTTTGTGCGTGCGTGTGTGTGAGTGTGTGTGTATGTACCTGAATGAATATGTAAAATCCTAGAGAGTAGATGTTGTATATTTATATATGTGTGTGTGTGTGTGTGTGTGGACCTGAATGAATATGAAAAATCCTAGAGAGTGGATGTTTTAGATATGTGTGTGTGTGTGTGTGTGTATGTGTGTGTGTACACCTGGATGAATATGTAGAATCCTAGAGAGTGGATGTTGTAGATATGTGTGTGTGTGTGTGTGTGTGTGTGTGTGTGTGTGTGTACCTGGATGAATATGTAGAATCCTAGAGAGTGGATGTTGTAGATATGTGTGTGTGTGTGTGTTAGAGCCCGACCGATTTATCGGCGGGCCGATATTATCGGCCGATATTAGGCATTTTCCAAACTATCGGTATCGGCATTTATAATGGCCGATAAAAGAATATTTTAAAAATAAAATAAAAACGGACGAAACACCCTTCAACCATGTCATGAGTGTTGGTGTTGTATAGTTTGTCCACCAGAGGGCACTCTACACCGTCCCTGCTGGCAACACTCGTGTATAAGGCGCCACATCCTGCAACCTGCTGATCCAGCCAGTCGGGCAGAGAGAACCAGTTATCCGCGAGTGAGATCATCAGTGAAGTGTGTTTATGGTGATTTGGTCACAAGACATACATTGCTTGAAATAACAATTAAAAAAACATCCCCATCAGTTCTCTTAACTCAAATAAGCATGACAAAATTCGTGAAAACAATGTCCAGTTTTTCTGCTGTTAAATAAGCCGAGAGTGAAGCGGAATTAGCTAGTAATTACGTTACGTTGTTACAGTGTAGTTGACTGTCTGTCCTTTTAACTTTTGACAATGTGACTGAAGATGTATTTCTTTAATAGCGTGACAGTTATAGCAGTGACACGTATCATCTCTCCCCGGCCTGTTATTTTGAAAGCGTATATTTTACAATTTGAAGTATGACGTTATCCATTGCTAAATTAGGGCTCATCATAGACTAGCTAACCACAAAGCTAGCTAATGCCATGAATATCAGTGGAAGACCGCTAACGTTAACATTAATGAGCTTGGAAACCACAACAAACTTATTCTGCCTAAATAAAGTAATGATTTATAACTAGTATATCTGTAGTTACAGTCCCTGCATTGTAAAATGTAAGTTAGACGTGCGAGGAGTGAACATTTAGACATAGAGAAAAAGTATCAAACGTAGCTTGTGCAAAACGTAACTTGTGCATAAAAGTTAGCTTTTCTTTTACACGTGTGTGAAATCCAATGACGCCAAGTGTGCGTTTCAGACTGTCGTTCAGCCGCAGCATTAACGAGTTACATGGATTTAGATCACTAAATAGTATGTTTTAGAAGGCAGGCAGCAACTGATGATTGAAAATGAAAGGTAGCTTATAAGGCAATAGGGACTAATTATTACACACGCACACTCAAACATTTAAGAGTGACCTTTATCTTGTTTAATGATAATACAAATGATGATAGTAATAATGTCATCATTATTTTTTGTAATTATTAAGTCTTAGTTCAAAGTTATATTTATTAAGCTTACCAAGTCTTTTAATACTGGTAACTTTGATTTGGTTGTTGTTGTTATTATGTTTTTGTTCAAAAGACTAAGTTTCATATCTTAAGTTTCTATTTTTATACATTTTATTTATCAGAACTTTAATATATTTCGATGTTCCTCTGTACCACTGTGACAATATTATTTAAAAATAAACAAGTTTGTTTTTGAAATGCATTATCATATTATTTTAGTCAATACTCATAAATAACTACAAATAACTAATGTTAGGGAAATCTGTTAATGTTTTGTTGCGCATTTTGGCCGATATATCGGAATATCGTATTTTAAAATCAACAAATATTTGTATCAGTATCGGCCTTCAAAATCCTTTATCGGTCGGGCTCTAGTGTGTGTGTGTGTGTGTGTGTGTGTGTACACCTGGATGAATATGTAGAATCCTAGAGAGTAGATGTTATAGATGTGTGTGTGTGTGTGTGTGTGTGTGTGTGTGTGTGTGTGTGTGTTTACCTGGATGAATATGTAGAATCCTAGAGAGTGGATGTTGTAGATATACCCAAAACCAAATAGACAGGTGAAGATCCCACTGGTTACCATGCCAACTGTCAGGTAGAGACGGATGGGTAGGCGTTCACCAATGATCCCACTGCAGGGCACACAAAGATGACATAACATATTAGTGCAGGCACATAATGATGACCTGTGAAGATGGTGACAGTGAATATGATACATGATATATGATACATGATTTCTAGCATACAGGCTCAGAGTAGTGTAAGGTGTGTGTGTATGTGAGTGTGTGTGTGTGTGTGTGTGTGAGTGAGTATGTGAGTGTGTGTGAGTGTGTGAGTGTGAGTGTGTGTGTGTGTGTGTGTGTGTGTATGTGAGTGTGTGTGAGTGTGTGTGTGTGTGTGTGAGTGAGTATGTGAGTGTGTGTGAGTGTGTGTGTGTGTGAGTGTGTATGTGAGTGTGTGTGTGTATGTTACCTGAGGTACATGCCCACAGCATAAGCACACAGAAAGGAATAGTCCATGGCTCCAAGAAGCTGCTTATAGTTACTCTTATCTGCACACATACCAAAACACACAGACATTTGGACACGTTATACACAGAGACGGATCTATTGCACACACAGGAGGGCAGAGCTTCTAGTTACTAGTCTAGACTTTAATCCGTCAAAAAAGGAGCACAAGACCAGAATGACGGCAAAGAAACTTGTCTCAAAATCTGGACTGCTGCTAAAAGGTCCATAATCATGATGGAGACATGGAGAGGCAAGCTATTACAAGCTAAAGCAATCACAAGCTAAAGCTATCACAAGATAAAGCTATTACAAGCTAAAGCTATAGCTATCACAAGCTAAAGCTATTACAAGTTTTTTAGAATGTTACAGAGGGGTATTTAGAATATTATATATCAGGGGTATTTAGAGTCTTATAGAGGGGTATCTAGAGTGTAATATATAGGTGTATTTAGTGTTAGGGGTATTTAGAGTGTTATAGAGGGGTATTTAGAGCGTTATATTGTGAGTGTGTTCATGGTACAGAGCGAACCTGATGAAGCGCTAGGCGAAACACGCTGTTCTTTCAAAAAATAAAAATTAAGTTAATAGTGATCAGTGTGCGCTGATTCTTGATCTTTTACTCTTGTGTTATAGAGGGGTATTTAGAGTGTTCTATAATAGAGTGTTTAGAGTGTTCTAGAGGGGTATTTATAGTGTTCTATAAAAGAGTGTTTAGAGTGTTCTAGAGGGGTATTTATAGTGTTCTATGAAAGAGTGTTTAGAGTGTTCTAGAGGGGTATTTAGAGTGTTATAGAGTGGTATTTAGAGTGTTCTATAAAAGAGTGTTTAGAGTGTTATGGAGGGGTATTTATATTGTTCCGTCAGGAACCGTCAGGAATTCAAGCACTAATCTCTGAGTGAAAGTGCACAGAACCCGCGGCTGTAGATGGTAATGTTTCATGTAGGGTTCATGTCAGTTAATATGAATTAACATTTAAAAACATGTTCAATTATATATTTTTTCATATATAAGACGCACCTGACTATAAGTCGGCAAACTATGAAAAAAAAGTGTGACTTATAGTCCGGAAAATACGGTACCTAAAACCTGCTTCACCCTGTTTAGTTCTACGAGAGAGTGATACGCGCGTGTGTGTGTAGTTCTATGGTATGTGTGTGTGTGTGTGTGTGTGTGTGTGGAGTTCTATGGTGTGTGTATGTGTGTGGGTGTGTGTGTGGAGTTCTATGGTGTGTGTGTGTGTGTGTGTGTGGAGTTCTATGGTGTGTGTGTGTGTGTGTGTGTGTGTGTGTGTGTGTGTGTGTGTGTGTGTGTGTGTGGAGTTCTATGGTATGTGTGTGTGTGTGTGGAGTTCTATGGTATGTGTGTGTGTGTGTGTGTGTGTGTGTGTGGAGTTCTATGGTATGTGTGTGTGTGTGTGGAGTTCTATGGTATGTGTGTGTGTGTGTGTGTGTGTGTGGAGTTCTATGGTGCTTACCAAACGGCCTCCAGCTGCAGTCTGTTTGGATCTGGCTGCTGCTGCCGCCTTCAGAAAGTTCCGCCATCACAGAACAGTTTTTATGGAGCTCACTCTACACACACACACACACACACACACGCGTACACACATGCGTACACACACACACACACACACACACACACACACAAACACACATGCACGCGCACACACACACACAGGAAGAGAGACTATGTGTACACACATGAAGTGAAGAGAAATACACCACCATATTATTTGCTGACAATATGCACATGTGTGTGTGTGTGTGTGTGTGTGTGTGTGTGTGTGTGTGTGTGTGTATACATGGTTGTGTGTATTTGTGAGTATGGTTACCTTGACGATGCTGATGGGTTTCCTGGAGAGGTGAAAGCTGGTGTACAGCAGGAAGGTGAGAATGAAGGTAAACGCCCGATACCTACCATACACACACACACACACACACACACACACACACACACACACACGCACACACACACACATGGAGTAAACGCCCGATACCTACCATACACACGCGCACACACAGGGAGTTAACGCCCGATACCTACCACACACACACACACACACACACACACACACACACACAGGGAGTTAACGCCCGATACCTACCATATACACACACACACACACACACTAGAGCCTGACCGATCTATTAGGCATTTTCCAAACTATCGGTATCGGCATTTATAATGGCCGATAAGTGAATATTTTAAAAATAAAATGAAAACGGACGAAACACCTGTCATGAGTGTTGGTGTTGTATAGTTTTGCTGCTGTTAAATAAGCCGAGAGTGAAGCGGAATTAGCTAGTAATTACGTTACGTTGTTACAGTGTAGTTGACTGTCTGTCCTTTTAACTTTTGACAATGTGACTGAAGATGTATTTCTTTAATAGCGTGACAGTTATAGCAGTGAGACGTATCATCTCTCCCCGCCTGTTATTTTGAAAGCGTATGTTTTACAATTTGCAGTATGACGTTATCCATTGCTAAATTAGGGCTCATCATAGACTAGCTAACCACAAAGCTAGCTAATGCTGTGAATATCAGTGGAAGACCGCTAACGTTAACATTAATGAGCTTGGAAACCACAACGAACTTATTCTGCCTAAATAAAGTAATGATTTATAACTAGTATATCTGTAGTTACAGTCCCTGCATTGTAAAATGTAAGTTAGACGTGCGAGGAGTGAACATTTAGACATAGAGAAAAAGTATCAAACGTAGCTTGTGCAAAACGTAACTTGTGCATAAAAGTTAGCTTTTCTTTTACACGTGTGTGAAATCCAATGACGCCAAGTGTGCGTTTCAGACTGTCGTTCAGCCGCAGCATTAACGAGTTACATGGATTTAGATCACTAAATAGTAGGTTTTAGAAGGCAGGCAGCAACTGATGATTGAAAATGGTTTGATGTAGCTTGATGGAAATAATTTTAAAAGTGCAGGTAAAGGGATAAGCAAGCTGACATTGTAATTATAAGGTAGCTTATAAGGCAATAGGGACTAATTATTACACACGCACACTCAAACATTTAAGAGTGACCTTTATCTTGTTTAATGATAATACAAATGATGATGATAGTAATAATGTCATCATTATTTTTTGTAATTATTAAGTCTTAGTTCAAAGTTATATTTATGAAGCTTGTTGTTGTTATTGTGTTTTTGTTCAAAAAACTAAGTTTCATATAAGTTTCTATTTTTATACATTTTATTTATCAGAACTTTAATATATTTCGATGTTCCTCTGTTCCACTGTGACAATATTATTTAAAAATAAACAAGTTTGTTTTTGTCATGTTATGTATAAACAAATCTGTGTTTTAGCGACACACACTGGCCATTTCTGATATAGCAGGATAGCTAGTTTCTGGTCTGTGTGATGTCATTCCTTTTTTGATTGTAAACAGTCTGGTAGTTGCTAGGTTCCTAGGATTCAGCCATTTTATGACCAGCATTTACAGTAGAAAGCATTGCTGATTTTTCTTTCTGCAATCTGTTTCATCTACGTGTTTAAAGCCTTGGAGAAGCTTTGCTTGTAAGTAATGTTGTTAACGTATATTTCATGATCGTATATTACATTACATTACATTACATTACATTTGGCTGACGCATTTTTAGCCAAAGCGACTAACAACATGGTAAACAGTTTAAGTTTAGAGCAATTCTCAACAATATTAGGACAATTTAAAAAAACATTAGAGTACAGTAAGAATAAGTGCATCAGTGAGTGCTGTTTTTAACAGTTACGTGTCAGTTTAAGACGGCTGGTGAGTGCTAGGATCAGCAAGACTTGTTGTAAGTGTTGCTATGAGAGGAGATGTTCTCTAAAGAGCTGGGTCTTCAGGAGTTTTTTGAAAATGGAGAGGGATGTCCCTGCCCTTGTAGGAACTGGCAGTGTGTTCCACCAGCGAGGAACAACAGATGAGAAAAGTTTTGATTGGCCTGAGCGTACCGGAGGTAGAGCTAGACGTCGTTCGTCTGAGGAGCGCAGCGGTCTGGAGGTAGCGTATGTCTGTATGAAGGCATTCAAGTAGGTGGGAGCAGAACCGGAGACTACTTTGTAGGCAAGCGTTAGAGCCTTGAATTTGATGCGGGCCGCCATAGGTAGCCAATGTAGCTGGATGAGTAGCGGGGTAACATGTGCCCTCTTGGGTTGGTTGTAGACCAGGCGCGCTGCCGCGTTCTGGATCATCTGAAGTGGTTTCACTGCGCAGGCTGGGAGACCTGTCAGGAGGGCGTTGCAGTAGTCGAGTCGTGAGATGACTATTGCCTGAACCAGAAGTTGGGTGGCATCTTGAGTTAAGTAAGTCCTGATTTTCCGTATATTGTAGAGTGCGAAACGGCATGACCGGGCGACTGAGGCAACATGATCTGAGAAGTTTAGTTGGTTGTCGAGAACAACTCCTAGATTTCTTGCAGTCCTGGTAGGTGAAACAGACAGAGAGTCAAATTTGATGTTGATGTCGTGGTGTATGGTAGGTTTAGCTGGGAGGACCAGCAGTTCAGTCTTTGAGAGGTTCAGCTGGAGGTGGTGTGCCTTCATCCATGTAGCTATGTCTGAGAGGCAATCCGAGATCCGTGCTGAAACCAAGGGGTCATCAGGTGGAAAGGACAGATAGAGCTGTGTGTCGTCTGCATAGCAGTGGTATGAGAAGCCATGCGAACGGATAATCTGTCCCAAGGAGGTGGTGTAGATAGCAAAGAGAAGGGGGCCCAGTACTGAGCCCTGGGGGACCCCTGTGGTGAGATGGTGAGGTGCAGATAGCTGACCAAGCCATGATACGTTAAACGAGCGTCCTGTGAGGTAGGATTCAAACCAGGAGAGAGCAGAACCGGAGATTCCCATGTTAGCGAGTATAGAGAGAAGGATGCGGTGATTAACCGTGTCAAAGGCAGCCGATAAGTCAAGCAGAATGAGTACTGATGACCGAGCGGTCGCCCTGGCTTCTTTTAAGGCTTCTGTTACAGACAGCAGAGCCGTTTCGGTAGAGTGGCCGCTTTTGAACCCAGACTGATTTGGATCCAGAAGGTTGTTCTGTGAAAGGAAGTCAGAGACCTGTTTGGAGACTGCTCGTTCAATGCCTTTGGATAAGAAAGGCAGGAGTGAGACAGGGCGGTAGTTCTCGACTTGAGCAGGGTTGAGAGAAGCTTTCTTAAGTAACGGTGTTACCCGGGCCGTTTTGAACGCTGTTGGAAATGTGCCGGAGGTTAGCGATGCATTGATCACGTGTGTGATAGCTGGTGCGATGGTCGGGCTGATGGACTGAAGTAGGCTTGTAGGTATAGGGTCCAGCGAGCATGTGGTAGGACGGCTGCATGTCAGGAGTCTAGATACTTCATTCTCGGAGAGAGGCGTGAATGCTGAAAAAGATGATCTAGCAGTCCCTAGAGGTTGTAGGAGTGCGGTATCTGAGTCCGATGCGTTGAGTGGGCATGTAGAGAATTGACCGCTGATTGCCGCCACTTTGTTTGTAAAAAATGAGGCGAGGGTATCTGCAGTAAGGCTGGATGGAGGAGGAGGCATCTGAGGGTTGAGTAGCGATTTGAAGGTTGAAAAAAGTTTTCGAGTGTCTGTAGCACTGTTGATTTTGTCATTGTAGAAAGCCGTCTTAGCAGCAGTGATGCTGGCTGAGAAGGAGGCCAGGAGTGTCTGGTAGTTTTTGAGGTCATCAGTTAGTTTGGATTTGTGCCATTTCCTCTCCGCGGCTCTGAGTCTGGTGCGCTGCGATCGGAGGGTATCATTTAGCCATGGATGAGAGTGTTTGGATCGAGCTGGCCTTGTGGTAAGAGGGCACAGCTCGTCTAGACACGAGCTCAGTGTGGAGCAGAGCGAGTCTGTGGCCTCATTAACCTCCAGAGAGGAGAAGGTGTTGAGTGGAGGTAGACCGGAGGCAACCACAGAGGAAAAGTGCGTTGGAGACAGGTTCCGGATGTTGCGGCGGAACGTGACCATCGGCTGAGGAGCCGGAGGCTGTTCTGTCAGGCTGACGTTGAACCGGATGAAGAAGTGGTCAGAAAGATGGAGAGGCGTCACCGTGAGGGTGTCTGTGCTGCAGTTCCGAGTGAAGATCAAGTCAAGCTCTTTGCCAGCTTTGTGTGTCGGTGGGCTTTGAACCAGTTTGAGGTCGAAGGAGTGGATCAGGGCCAGAAAGTCCGCTGAGCCTGGGGCATCTAAGTGGATGTTGATATCGCCGAGAAGAAGAAGCGGACAGTCATGCTCAGGGATGGAGGACAGCAGAGTGTCAAGTTCATCCAAAAAGTCGCCTAGTTGGCCTGGAGGGCGGTAGATGACCAGCACGTAGAGTTTTGCTGGGGCGATCACTGTGATGGCATGGAATTCGAATGAGACATATTTGTTTGAAGGTAGTAGCGGGGTGAATTTCCATTTGTTGGAGATCAGCAGGCCTGCCCCACCTCCTCGTCCAGATGGACGAGGGGTGTGGGATAGTGTAAGGTTAGTGGAGAGTGCAGCCGGGGTGGCTGTGTTCTCTGGTTTGATCCAAGTCTCAGTGAGAGCAAGGAGTTCCAACGAAAGATGGTTGGCATAGCCAGCTATGAAGTCCGTTTTGTTGACTGCGGATTGACAGTTCCACAAGCCCATGGAGAAAGAGGTTTCTGTAGGTGAGGACCGTTTAAGTTGCTGTAGGTTAAGGCGATTTCTGCCCCTTTTGGCATGATGCCGTTTTCTGCGATGGCCGGTGATAACAGATATGGTGGAATGGCACATTTTTGCCTTTGTCGGCGCCTGTGCTCGGTGAACTTGCACAGGTAAACTTGCTTGTCTTGACCGCGTCCGTCTTAAACGAGAACGGCTGAAACGAGGGCTGACGCTTACGCTGACGCTTCAGCAACAGCCTCTATTGTTATGCTGACAGGAATTGCCTGCAGCTGTCCTCGCGTCTCACTAATGATGAATCAGCGTAGACCGCCCTCTGACGTTCGCACAGCTTAGATTGTTCAAAAGGGTGTTAATTACTGTCAACTGAAAGTCCGCTCGCTCACACCGACCGAAACTCGCAGTTTCAAGTAGCCTCTTCCCTCAGCTGTTTCCAAACGCCCAGAGTCCAATTGTAAACAATTGGAGAGGATTTGCCAGTAGTAGCCTATGTGTTATGTGTATATGCGTCTGTATTTTGTGAATTCTTACACTGTGATGCTGTGTAACATAAGCAGCTCACCCAATGCTTTTACTATGCAGTCTTTTAGCTCAGTCACTAGCTATGTAATGCAGCAGAGGCTGTAGTTTATTCCTATTGGTATTTTCATACTTTGTATTTACAATATTTACAGTGTCAGACAGTCTGATTGTAAAGTGATTTTATTTGAACAGGCTGTACTAGCTTAATGCTAAATATTATTTTGTATTTAGTTTCACAGATTCAGTGGTTACCTGTATCAATGCCCTTATATACAAGTAAAGAGTCAACTTTACTTCCACGTCTGGGTTTTCATTCAACACTACTGACTGTTTAGCTATCTGTCAAATCGTGCAAAATAGACACGCACGCTGGAGGAAAGAATAGTGAAAAAGCAGCATCACAGCGGGCGGAACACAACAGGTCCAAAAGAAGGCAGCTACTCTTCATCCTCATTCATCTTTAGCCTTTGTCACGCCACTTACTGCACGACAAATACAAGATGGAAGAGAATACAGAAGACAGACCCATCAACTCCTCTAGTCAGTTGGAAACCAGGTCAGTGGTATCTAGTTCTACAACTAGTTCAAGAAAATCCTCCGCGAGCATGGCAGCAGCCAAAGCACGTGCAAAAGCAGAAGGTGCAAGAGCATGCACCACATTTGTAAAGAGAGAGAATGAAGTGCTATTAGAAAAAGCTAGATTGGAAGCAGAACTGCACTCACTCCAGCATGAAAAGGAAGTGGCAGCAGCCACAGCAGAAGCTGAAATCCTAGAGTCAATGGCAGCAGAGCTAGACTTAGATGAAAGGAGAGGGGACATCATAGCATTACCTCATGAACCCACTGAAAAGCGCACCAGTGACTATGTCGACTGTCACTCCGCTTCACGCCATAGCCAGCTCTCTCCCTTTAAGCCCCGGTCGTACTCTCCCCCTCCTACCAGACCAGTGTACCAGCCATACACTGAAGTGCATACAGGCATGCACTCAAGCCCTGCTCCTCTTCACAAGCCAGTTCATGGTCAGCCATATGCTCAAAGTAAAGCATATCAGCCACACTCTCCTCCTCCTCCACCATCCATATGCCACCACACATAAAGGTATGCAGCGACACTCCTCTCTTCCTTACCAGCCAACTACTGGTCAGTCCTACGCTCAAAGTACAGCTCCGCAGCCACACACTCCCCCTCCCATAAAACCAGTGCATCAGCCATGCACTGCTGACCATACAGGAATGAGTGACATAGCCAGGTACCTAGTACGCCGTGAGCTTGTTAATTCAGGGCTAAGCAAGTTTGACGATCACCCTGAAAACTACTGGGCCTGGAAGTCCTCATTCTCCAGTGCCATAGAGGGGCTAAAGCTGACAGCCAGCGAAGAGCTTGATCTTCTAGTTAAATGGTTAGGGCCCAAGTCTTCAGAGCAGGTCAAGAGGCTAAGAGCTGTTCACAATACTGACCCCACTGCAGGACTAAGAATGGCCTGGCTACGTCTTGAAGACTGCTATGGCTGTCCAGAGATAATTGAAAAAGCTCTTTTTGATAAGCTGGAAAACTTTCCCAAAATTAACATTAGAGAACCTCTAAAGCTTAGAGAACTTGGAGACCTGTTGAAAGAAATTGAGTCTGCAAAGCTAGAGGGATACCTACCTGGGCTCACTTACCTGGACACGGCACGAGGTGTGACACCCATTGTCAATAAACTCCCTCACAACCTCCAAGAGAAATGGATGTCTCAAGGTTCACAGTATAAGCTTCATCAGCAGGTAGCGTTCCCACCTTACTCATTTTTTGCTGATTTTGTGTGTCGCGAAGCCTATACGCGTAATGACCCTAGCTTTGCTCTGAGCCCTTCTGCGGTCAATGCTGTGAAGCCAGAGAGCACTGTAAAAGGTTATGGACAGTCTAAAAGCCTTGTTTCTGCCCACAAGACAGAGATCTCTCGCACACAAACCCCAAACGTCACCAACTTCTCAAGCAGCAGGCCAGACATAGACAGACACTGCCCTATTCACCAAAAGCCCCACCCCCTCAAGCGTTGTAGAAGCTTTCGGGCTAAAAGCATCGAGGAACGCAAGACATTCTTAAAAGAGAATAATGTCTGTTTCAGATGCTGCTCTTCAAACAGTCACATAGCAAAGGACTGCAAAGCAGCTGTACAGTGCTCAGAATGTAATAGTGTTGCACATGTAACAGCCCTCCATCCAGGGCCGCCCTCATGGACATTTAATCCCAGCAACGCAGAGCATAGTGGGGAGAAAGAGGAAAGAACCTCTCTTGCCGTTAACTCCAAATGCACTGATGTTTGTGGAGATCCACTAAGTTCCCGGTCTTGCTCTAAAATATGTCTCATTGAGGTCCATCATAAAGGCTAGCCAAATAAAGCTGTGAAAGCTTACGCAATACTCGATGACCAAAGCAACCGGTCACTAGCCAGATCAGAATTCTTCGATTTCTTCTGCCTCAAAGGCACAGAGTCTCCTTACACTCTTCGCACATGTGCAGGAGTCACAGAGATGTCTGGAAGGAGAGCTACAGGCTTCATCGCACAGTCACTGGATGGAACTTGCAGTGTGCCGCTTCCCACGCTCATTGAGTGCAATCACATGCCAGATGACAGGTCCGAGATACCGACTCCCGAGGCAGCAAAACACCATTCACACCTCAAGTCTATTGCTCACCTTATTCCCCCTCTTGATCCAGATGCGCAGATCCTCTTCTTACTTGGACGTGACATCCTACAGGTTCACAAAGTGAGAGAACAGCACAATGGGCCTAGAAATGCACCATACGCACAGAAGCTTGACCTTGGCTGGGTTGTGGTTGGTGAGGTCTGCTTAGGCGATGCTCACAAACCTACTACTGTGAGCGTTTATCACACCAACATTCTAAGTAATGGCCGCCCTTCACACTTCAGACCATGTCATAACCACATCTCTTTGAAAGAGTCGCTGAATGTAGAAAGCATTCCTAAATCCCCCCTTTTCTCTCAATCTGCTCCCACCACTCACCTTTCTTGCAGCCGTAGCTCCACCAGTGAAAACACATTAGGTAGCACAATCTTTGAAAGAACAGAGGATGACGATAGAATTGGTCCTTCAATTGAGGACAAATTGTTCATTCAAATAATGGACAAAGAGATGTTTATGGACGACATGAACAGCTGGGTGGCACCGCTTCCCTTTCGTTCACCTCGCTCACGCCTGCCTAATAACAAAGAGCAGGCTCTGAGTCGCCTCACCTCTCTCCATCGTATGCTCGACAAGAAGCCCAAGATGAAGGAACACTTTGTGGCATTCATGGAGAAAATCTTCCATCATCATCATGCTGAACCAGCTCCACTGCTGCATGGAAGAGAAGAATGCTGGTACTTACCCACATTCGGTGTGTACCACCCACGCAAGCCTGATCAAATTAGAGTGGTCTTCGATTCCAGCGCACGTCATCATGGTGTGTCACTGAACGATGTGCTACTAACAGGCCCAGACTTAAACAACAGCCTGCTGGGGGTCCTAATACGCTTTAGGCGTGAGCCAGTAGCCATCACTGCTGATATAGTACAAATGTTCCACAGTTTTGTAGTCAGAGAAGATCACAGGAACTTCCTCCGATTCCTGTGGTTCAGAGACAATGACACATCCAAAGACATTGTGGAATACAGAATGAGAGTTCATGTGTTTGGCAACAGTCCCTCCCCTGCCGTTGCAATGTATGGTCTCAGGCGCGCCGCTCTACATGGAGAAGCCGAGTTTGGCGCAAAAGCCAAACGCATTGCAGAGGGATTTCTATGTTGATGATGGGCTCAAATCCCTGCCCTCTGTTGCTGAAGCCATTGACCTCCTCAAGGCTACACAAGACATGCTCGCCATCTCTAACCTCAGGCTCCATAAGATAGCATCAAACAGCCCAGCAGTCATGCAAGCGTTTCCTTCAGATGATTATGCGAAAGATCTGAAAGACCTGGACTTACAGATAGACTCTCCACCAATACAACACAGCATTGGACTGAGCTGGAATCTCCAAAACGACACATTCACATTCCGTGTTGCCCCCAGTGATAAGCCATTCACCCGCAGAGGTGTTTTAGCAACTGTTAACAGTCTGTTTGATCCCCTTGGTCTCGTGGCCCCCATCACTATCCGAGGGAAACTCCTGATCAGAGACCTCACAAGCACTACTGTAGACTGGGATACTCCTCTCTCCACTGAAAAAGAGGCTGAATGGAATGCCTGGAGAGACTCACTACAGGATCTCAAACAGTTTGAAACTCCACGAGCATACACAGTAGCATCTCTCTCAAACGCAGTGAGAAAGGAGGTCCATGTTTTCGCTGACGTGTCCATACAGGCCATAGCAGCTGTAGCTTATCTGAAGGTCACAGATAGTGACGGCATGTGTCATGTGGGCTTCATCATGGGCAAGGCTAAATTAGCTCCTCGGCCAAACCACACTGTTCCCAGACTTGAACTATGTGCTGCTGTCCTTGCGGTTGATGTTGCAGAGCTGATTGTTCAAGAGCTAGACTATAAACCAGACACCCTAAAATTCTACACAGACAGCAAAGTGGTGTTGGGGTATATATGTAATAACACCAGACGGTTTTATGTGTATGTGAGCAATAGAGTGCAAAAAATCCGAAAGTTCACATTTCCTGAGCAATGGCATTATGTTCCCACCTTGCTTAATCCAGCAGACGTGGCTACCAGATCAATCCCTGGGGCTCGTCTCGCTGAAACCATTTGGCTTACTGGTCCATCATTCCTACAGCACCCTGAATCCTCACGTGTCACAAATGAAGCGACCTTTGACCTCATTGACCCAGAGTCCGATGTTGAGGTACGCACTTTTATCACCTCATGTACAAAACTAAAGACTCTAGGCTCTCACCGCTTTGAGAGATTTTCTACTTGGAAGTCTCTTATTAGAGCCACAGCATCTCTCATCCACATTACAGTCTTTCAAGCGGAAAGAGAATTGCAGGGGATGGCACCACTGTACACAGGCTTTCCCAGCTGACCTGCTGGTACAAGCAAAAACTGCCATTATTGGATGTGTCCAAAGGGAGGCCTATCAAGCTGAATTCACATGTCTGGAGAAAGGGAACGAAATTCCTAGGAACAGTCCACTCAGAAAACTGAATCCTGCTCTTGAACATGGTCTTTTGACGATTGGAGGACGACTTGAACACACCACACTTAGCACAGCAGAGAAACATCCACTCATCATCCCAGGCCGCAGCCATGTCGCTACTCTCCTCACAAAACACTTTCAGGAGAGGGTGAAACATCAGGGCCGTCTCTTCACTGAGGCCTCCATCCGCACAGAGGGCTTTTGGATAGCTGGAGCTAAGAGATGCATCAACAGCAATCTCCATAAATGTGTCATATGTTCCAAGCTCAGAGGAAAAACAGCAGAGCAGAAAATGTCAGATCTTCCCTCTGACCGTGTCAGCACAGAGCCACCCTTTACAAACGTGGGCCTGGATGTGTTTGGACCCTGGGATGTGTCCACACGGCGCACACGTGGAGGCCACGCCAACAGCAAAAGGTGGGCTGTAATCTTCACATGCTTAAGTGTACGAGCTGTGCACATTGAGCTGATAGAGTCAATGGACAGTTCATCCTTCATTAACGCCCTGCGCCGCTTCATTGCCCTGCGTGGCCCTGTAAAACGAATACGCTCTGACTGTAGAACTTTAAAGGGGCATGCAAAGAGCTTAAAATGCTTATGGACAATACAACTGAGCCAAGTGTGTCAAGATATCTCAGCGAGGAGGGATGCACATGGATCTTTAACCCACCCCACTCCTCTCACATGGGAGGAGCATGGGAAAGGATGATCGGGATATCGAGACGGATCCTAGACTCCATGCTTTCACAAGTCGCTCCCTCACATCTCACTCATGAGGTACTGTCTACCTTCATGGCTGAAGTGTGCGCCATCATTAATGCAAGGCCTCTGGCACCCATCTCTACTGATCCAGAATCTCCTTACCTCTTAACACCAGCAATGATCCTCACACAGAAAATGTCCATTCCCAATCCTCCTCCTGGATCCTTTGAGAGCACAGACCTTTACAGACAGCAATGGAAAAGAGTACAGCATCTTGCCAACAAGTTCTGGGAGAGATGGAGACGAGAGTATCTTGCTACTCTTCAAACTCTTAGCAAATGGCAAGAAAGTAGGCCTAACATTAAAGAAGGTGACCTGGTCCTGTTAAAGGACAACCAAGTGAATAGAAATGAGTGGCCTATGGCTCTTGTCACTAAAGCCATCCCTGAGGCTGATGGGAAAGTCAGGAAGTTGGAACTGAGAGTAACAAAGGGAGGCATTGCAAAAACATTCCTAAGGCCTATCCTGGAAGTAATACTCCTTATGTCTCTCTAAATACCTCCGTATTAATTTGATTGTCATTGTTACTTTTAACTCCTTTAAAAATGTTTAGTGATATTGTGTTTAATATCAAACGGGGAGTGTCATGTTATGTATAAACAAATCTGTGTTTTAGCGACACACACTGGCCATTTCTGATATAGCAGGATAGCTAGTTTCTGGTCTGTGTGATGTCATTCCTTTTTTGATTGTAAACAGTCTGGTGGTTGCTAGGTTCCTAGGATTCAGCCATTTTATGACCAGCATTTACAGTAGAAAGCATTGCTGATTTTTCTTTCTGCAATCTGTTTCATCTATGTGTTTAAAGCCTTGGAGAAGCTTTGCTTGTAAGTAATGTTGTTAACGTATATTTCATGATCGTATATGCGTCTGTATTTTGTGAATTCTTACACTGTGATGCTGTGTAACATAAGCAGCTCACCCAATGCTTTTACTATGCAGTCTTTTAGCTCAGTCACTAGCTATGTAATGCAGCAGAGGCTGTAGTTTATTCCTATTGGTATTTTCATACTTTGTATTTACAATATTTACAGTGTCAGACAGTCTGATTGTAAAGTGATTTTATTTGAACAGGCTGTACTAGCTTAATGCTAAATATTATTTTGTATTTAGTTTCACAGATTCAGTGGTTACCTGTATCAATGCCCTTATATACAAGTAAAGAGTCAACTTTACTTCCACGTCTGGGTTTTCATTCAACACTACTGACTGTTTAGCTATCTGTCAAATCGTGCAAAATAGACACGCACGCTGGAAGACAGAATAGTTTTTGAAATGCATTATCATATTATTTTAGTCAATACTCATAAATAACTACAAATAACTAATGTTAGGGAAATCTGTTAATGTTTTGTTGCGCGTTTCTGAAAAAAAAATATATATATCGGCCGATATATCGGAATATCGGATTTTTAAATCAACAAATATTTGTATCGGTATCGGCCTTCAAAATCCTTTATCGGTCGGGCTCTAACACACACACACACACACACAGGGAGTTTATGCCCGATACCTACCATACACACACACACACACACAGGGAGTTAACGCCCGATCATGAGAGTACACCGAGGAGAATGTGGAGAACAGTACGACTTGACAAAGATGGCTGCGCCCGCAAGTGATGAGAGTTGAAATGTAGTTCTTTGTATTTCTACTACGTTGGCCATTTTACTATCAGTTTTAAATGCTCTTACACACTTGATTACATTGCTGCTTCAATCCGGTCACCAATGTATCCATTGCCCAGTCTTGCTGTACTCTCAATACAATGTAACGATTTGTTTTTCGAGCTGGTTTGCTAAAGAGGCTAATGTAGCTAACAATAACAATAACCAATATAGCTGCAAGCAGCAATGTGGGGGCCAAGCAGAAATGTGGGGGTCTAGCAGCACTAGCAGCAATGTGGGGGCCAAGCAGATTGTGGGGGTCTAGCAGCACTAGCAGAAATGTGGGGGAATAGCAGCACTAGCAGCGATGTGGGGGAATAGCAGGAATTGTGTTGCCATGGCATGAGCAAGCAACTTTGATGGCAATTGGATAAAGAATGGCTGAGATATCAGGTCATTTACTTTATTACAGCACCCCTAGAGGCCAAATTACTTTATTACAGCACCCCCTAGAGGCCAAATTACGGACATTCACTTACACATATAAGGTCATTTACTTTATTACAGCACCCCCTAGAGGCCAAATTACGGACATTCACTTACACATATCAGGTCATTTACTTTATTACAGCGCCCCTAGAGGCCAAATTACGGAATTCACATATCTCGCCTCTTCTGCCGCCAAAAGTTGACATGTGAATATATTGTGCCAATCACACACACACACACACTCAGTCAATCTGTCTTTCTCTCTCACACACACACACACACACTCAGTCAATCTGTCTCTCTCTCACACACACACATACACACAAACAGTCACTCTGTCTCTCTCTCTCACACACATAAACACAAACTCAGCCTACCTCTCTCTCTCTCTCTCTCTCTCACTCTCTCTCTCACACACACACACATTCTCACTGACACATGTCCACACCCATATAAACACACACTGTTGCAGATCAAAGTCCATCAAAGAATGTTTATCACTTACACACACACACGCACACACACACACACACACACACACACACACACACACACACACACACACATACAAACACACAAATTAAACACATTCTAGCTGACCTCTCCCTTTACTTGTCTTTTAAAGATCCGGGCAGACATGGAGGGACAGGGCGAGGAAACAACAGACTGCTAATGCTACTAGTTTATACTGCTAATGCTACTAGTTTAGACTGCTAATGCTACTAGTTCAGACTGCTAATGCTACTAGTTTATACTGCTAATGCTACTAGTTCAGACTGCTAATGCTACTAGTTTATACTGCTAATGCTACTAGTTCAGACTGCTAATGCTACTTGTTCAGACTGCTAATGCTACTAGTTTAGACTGCTAAGGCTATTGGTTCAGACCAGAGTGCGGATTACTCCACCATAATTGGGAGGTACTGCTCCTTCACTTCTTCTATGACCATCATGGTCCACTATCATATCAATCCCCACCGTGATTGCCAAGTGCAACATGTGTTGTGCAACACACATACAAGGTCTGCTCACGACTTTCATCCTGTGCATCCAAATTAACAGTAAAGTATTTCCTGATTGGGAGCTTAGAAGAAGCCTAAACTGCTTTTTGTGGCATTTTTGTGGGCCCAGATTGGTAGTTTTGAATTTCCCCTATGGATCAATAAAGTATTTATCTATCTATCTATCTATCTATCTATCGATCAATAAAGTATCTATCTATCTATCTATCTCCCCTAGGGATCAATACAGTATCTATCTATCTATCTCCCCTAGGGATCAATACAGTATCTATCTATCTATCTATCTCCCCTAGGGATCAATACAGTATCTATCTATCTATCTAAATAAGACTACAGCACGTCGCCTGCCCGCAGCAGCAAGCAGGACAGTTGAGAGGTATCCATGGCTACAGATAACTCTTTACTCACTCCCCTCGACTTTTCATGTAACCTGCATTACAGTCTATAGTACCCAACACACCTGGGCCTGCATTACAGTCTATAGTACCCAACACACCTGGGCCTGTATAGTACCCAACACACCTGGGCCTGCATTACAGTCTATAGTACCCAACACACCTGGGATCTGGGCCTGTATTCACAAAGCATTTGATCTTACCACTAGGAGTACTCCTAAAATGCACTAAAAGATTTTGGGCTATATCTTGCACTTTAGCGCAATTGACTTCGCGCAAATTGCTTTGTGGGCGGATCTTGGGCGCTGTTTCTATTTTACTGGCGGGATCATGACTGTTGCGCCCGACGCAAATCTAAAATGGGGTGGTCTGTAGTAGCTACATTACTCATGGGTGTGGTTTGGGTGTAACGTGCAATAAACCAATCAGAGCATCATCTCACATTCCCTTTAACAACAGGCACGCTTGTTCCATAGCGGATTGCTATTATGATGGCGGATTTGCCAGGCACAGCCAGGAACAGTTCACAGCGCTATAGTCAGTTGGGAACAGTTTGCTATTGATTTTTCCTCTTGACAAAATGTAATACAGAAATATCACTTTCCGATGTTTTGAGATCACGAGGTTATGAATGCATGGTGATATTTTTGCAATGTAATCTACCTCACTATAGAGTATAGACAATGCAGATCTGTCAGATAAGCTCTCCTCTCCCGTGCTGCTGCTGGGGCATTTGGGTTAAATGGCATCGGCATGCAGTTCAACATCACGTCTCATTAAGTCCTCTAATATTTCCTAATTTATGTCTTCTGTAATTCGTGGAAATGTGTACACTAGATTTATACCTATTTTTTCACATCGGACACCACACTGATTTCCCTCGTGTAGCAATATTTGTCCTTGTAATTATGTATGGTTTGGAGAAATGGGAACTGCGTCGTATAGATGAGAGGAGCAAAGTGTATTGCGCAACACAGGCGCCCAAGCAAGCGCTCCTGCAGGTGTAAGCTACGGCTGTACTTTACCATCAGGCAGTTTCTAAGTTGACCTTTCCAACTCTGCACAGTATCCCATTAACTGCATGATAATAGGCTATTTACAATATTTTATGTAGAGTTTGTAAACATGATATCATCAACTTAATGCACGCACAACTTTTGTTTGAGCAGG
Organism: Alosa pseudoharengus; assembly: GCF_046254945.1. Lineage (NCBI taxonomy): Eukaryota > Metazoa > Chordata > Actinopteri > Clupeiformes > Clupeidae > Alosa > Alosa pseudoharengus. The sequence continues at coordinate 393,556 of NW_027468718.1, read as the reverse complement.
AGCGAGAATAACAATGAATGGACGCAGCAACTACAGAAATTGTAGCGAAGGCTACTTGCTGCTTTCTTTTACTGTCTATGGTTGCTGGTTAACAACACATAATAAGCTTATTTAAGTGAATTCACAAACTCAAGACTTCAAGGCCATCATGGATATAAAACGTTTTTTGAAAACAACGAAAGGATGGAGGGAACATAGCAAAGCTTGGAGTTATTTCAGATGGGCTACAACAAGGTAGGCAAAATTGTGGTGCTTGTCAAAACCTTAGCGCAGCTGGAATAATGCTTATAGGCTGATGTTAAAGTGCACACGATGTTTAAAGCCATGCACAACGGTAAATTGGAACAAAACTAAAGGTAACTTTAGCCTTTATAGGGCTGTATAAAGTTGTCCAAATTAATAGGTCGTAATTAAGCGTTGTTGTTGTAAAGATATTGCATGTAGATGTACTATACTGCCCTACAAAGCCAAAAGGCAGTAACTGCATTTTTGGTCGAAAATGAGTTAATGTCATTTTTGGGATATTAAAGACTTCCTTTATCATGTGGATAAATATCTATACTGAATTTGACTGTTTTTTTTTTTTGAAAAATAGAGGGTTGTGTTCACCGTAACTCCCAAAACCATACAAGCAACCATGGCAGAGAGCCACAACTGCAGTTACTGTTCTTTGGCTTTGTTCTTCGACGTACAAGTACAGTTACCATACTCTGCCTTTGGTAGCAAATATTGATTATATGTCAGTTACTGCCTTTTGCCTTTGCACGACTCACGACAAAGGCAGAGTACAGTATCTGACAAATAAGGGTCAAAGGTCAACTTTGAGCACAAGTTTTTTTTTATATACACACACATTTCTTCATCAGGGCAACAATTCACCAGATTTTCATTGCTCTACCTATAACTCATTTGTGTAGACAAAACAAAAAAACTTTAAAGTCATTTTTCTCAGTTTGACACTCTGGTCAGTTACTGCCTTTTGCCTTTGTAGGGCAGTATATATGCTACTAAATTTTTAGTTGACCAATGCACAAACAAAACCAGGAAATGGACAAA
>NW_027468718.1:335000-385000 GCF_046254945.1 Alosa pseudoharengus | reverse complement strand
TTTGAGTTTGAGACCCCTGCTTTAAACTGTTTGACTATTGCCCTTCTATGCTTTTATTTGCTATTACTGTTTGCTTTTGTTTAAAGCACATTGAATGAGCTCTGTGCATGAAATGCTCTATATAAATAAACTTGACTTGACAGTGTGAATGAAAGTAGTAAAATATGCATTTAATATACATTTATTATTTTTAATAAATTCAATACACATATTCTCTCTAGAACAGCCACAGTCACACCTCACTCTCTAGAACAGCCACATCTTGCTCTCTAGAACAGTCACACCTCACTCTCTAGAACAGCCACATCTTGCTCTCTAGAACAGTCACATCTCACTCTCTAGAACAGTCACACCTCACTCTCTAGAACAGCCACATCTTGCTCTCTAGAACAGTCACACCTCGCTCTCTAGAACAGCCACATCTCGCTCTCTAGAACAGTCACACCTCACTCTCTAGAACAGCCACATCTTGCTCTCTAGAACAGCCACACCTTCTTGAATTTCCCCTGGGGATCAATAAAGTATCTATCTATCTATCTATCTATCTATCTCACTCACACAGTCACACCTTGAGGACTAATACAAACACACTATCAAATATACCACCAAGACACTCATCGTGATCACACATACACACTACATGCACAGCCCACACATGCACACAAACAAACAAACACACACACACACACCCCTAACACCTGAACACCCTTACCCCCTGCAATCCAGTGCCCCTGATGTGGCCCTGATGCGGCCCTGATGTGGCCCGGGCTACAGCCCCATTAATAAGCGACCTACCCCAACCCTGCTACAGGTCACCTGCATACACTCCACGCTACAGACACCTCGGCTCCTTCACCCTTACACCGAGCCTGAGCACAGCAAAACTACCTACCCCTCTAATGGCAGACCACATCACAGCCCATCAGACACAACTAACCATCCAACTTCTAAATATTTCCTTGTGTCCTCGCAGAAGCGAAGGGAACGCAGCGAATAACTTCCAATCCACATCAACACACAGAACACAACCAAGTCTGCGTGTGACCTACCGGTTAGATCTTTGACTTATGCTATCGGTAACCCCGTGAGTCCCGTGGATCGGACAGCATTTCAGATCCGAGTTCAAATTAATCAGACTCCTGATCATTACACGCAGCAAAGGCAACACCAGCGCAGAAGAGCCAGAATCATCACTCAGAAGCCATGGTCTGCTCAACTGTTTCCCGTATTTTGTCTGTCTTCTGCTCTAATGAGTATGTACTTGTCTTACCGGAATCTAGAAGGCTACGGAACCACGGCCGAGTCGTTTCTTTACGTGCCTGTGTGGCAGACTTCCTCATTCACACAGTACAGTGTAGACTAGACAAACAGCTCGCGCTGCTCACTACACTGACGTCACTACACGGAACTGGTTTTGCCTGCACACGGTGGGCTCGTGGCACGCCTCCGGTGACTCCTTGTCATTTCTCTGATGTCGTTGTTGGGAAACTATAGTATTAAATTAAATGAAAATTAAACGAATACTCGTGCTATCCATACTGAATTGAACACAGAAAATAGCCTACCTAAACATAGCCTAGCCTACATGGACGCAAAATGCCACTGCCTCGTAGATAATTTACTCTTCCTAAATGCTTCTACCAGATAATGTTCTGAGTTCTCTTCCAAGGCCAGGTTAGGACTGGCTCATAGCCGACGGGGTGATATGGACACATTTATTGTTTTAATAAGTAGGCTATAAGTAGGCCTACATCTACTTTTAATAAACAATCTTTATTGCACTTTGTTTTGGTTTGTTCATTCATTCATTCATTCATTCATTCATTCATTTCATGAATTACTTTCAAAAAGAGTCTCACAGAGACACTATAGGTTACACTCTTATCACTCTTATGAGGAAAACTATAGACCACAGAATTTGTCCACTATAGTTAGGCTAGTCTACATTAGACCACTAACACAGCGGTAGCCAACTTTGAGATTGTGTCGGCATTTGTTCGGTAGGTAGCCTAAAGCTGCACTAAACAAGATTTTCTTTCGGGGTCCCGCTACAGTTGAGAAGGGCAGTAATAAACGAACTATATGCGTCTTTTGCAACAAAGTATGAACATAACTCTGAGAGAATGCACCGCACAACAGTAGCCTAAGAAACCGTGGTAAAGTTGGTTTTATATTGGACGTTGGATATTCGACACATTCGAAAAATCTATTTAGCACTGACTACGAGGGTCAAATTTGTGTCAAACCAACTTTAATGTGTTTAAACAAGACCTGCCTATATTACACAAAGCTTCTTTTGTCCAAAAACCCATGTTTTGATTTTATGAATTTTTTAGGCTGATAAAAGATTTCAATCTATTATGCGGCTTCACCTTTTGACTTACCCATACTAAAACACATCTCCTGAACTCGGCTTACTGCCCTTTCTAGTACACAAAGCTTCTTTTTCCCTAAAACCTACTCTTTGATTTTATACAATTTTTAATGTTAAATGTTTCAAATCTATTATGCAGCTTGCCCTTTTGACCTACCCATGTCAAAACACATCTGGTGAACTCGGATTACTGCTCTATGTAGTACACAAAGCTTCTTTTTCCCAAAAATCCATTCTTTGATTTTATAAATATTTTCTAATGTAAAAAAAATGCTTTAAATGCTATAAATCTATTATGTGCCTTTACCTTTTCACCTACCCATGTCAAAACACATCTGCTGCACTCAGCTAACTGCCCTATATAGTACACAAAGCTTCTTTTTTTCAAAAACGCACTCTTTGATTTTATATAAATTTTTTACTATTCAAAAATGCTATAAATCTATTATGCAGCTTGACCTTTCGACTTACCCATGTCAAAACACATCTGTTGCACTCAGCTAACTTGCCTACATAGTACACAAAGCTTCTTTTTTTCAAAAACGCACTCTTTGATTTTATATTATTTTTTTACTATTCAAAAATGCTATAAATCTATTATGTGCCTTCACCTTTTGACCTACCCATGTCAAAACACATCTGTTGCACTTGGCTAACTGCCCTACATAGTACACAAAGCTTATTTTTTCCAAAAACTCACTCTTTGATTTTATATTAATTTTTTACTATTCAAAAATGCTATAAATCTATTATGCGGCTTCCCCTTTCGACCTACCCATGTCAAAACACATCTGCTGCACTCAGCTAACTGCCCTATATAGTACACAAAGCTTCTTTTTTTCAAAAACGCACTCTTTGATTTTATATAAATTTTTTACTATTCAAAAATGCTATAAATCTATTATGCAGCTTGACCTTTCGACTTACCCATGTCAAAACACATCTGTTGCACTCAGCTAACTTGCCTACATAGTACACAAAGCTTCTTTTTTTCAAAAACGCACTCTTTGATTTTATATAATTTTTTTACTATTCAAAAATGCTATAAATCTATTATGCAGCTTGACCTTTCGACTTACCCATGTCAAAACACATCTGTTGCACTCAGCTAACTTGCCTACATAGTACACAAAGCTTCTTTTTTTCAAAAACGCACTCTTTGATTTTATATACATTTTTTACTATTCAAAAATGCTATAAATCTATTATGTGCCTTCACCTTTTGACCTACCCATGTCAAAACACATCTGCTGCACTCGGTTAACTGCCCTACATAGTACACAAAGCTTCTTTTTTTCAAAAACGCACTCTTTGATTTTATATAAATGTTTTACTATTCAAAAATGCTATAAATCTATTATGCGACCTGACCTTTTGACCTACCCATGTCAAAACACATCTGCTGCACTCAGCTAACTGCCCTACATAGTACACAAAGCTTATTTTTTTCCAAAGCCCACTCCTTGATTTTATAGATGTTTTATTATCAAAAAATGCTATAAATCTATATTATACATTTATTGAAAATTTAAAAAAATCCAGTTGATTTACACAGCCAAATGGAACTTTGGATGGAAAACAAAATATAGTTAACTTAATAAATATAAATGATGTATGTCTACCTACAAAGAGGTAGCTTGTTTTTTTGCATTTTTGAATAGTAATAAATTAATATAAAATCAAAGAGTGAGTTTTTGGAAAAAAGAAGCTTTGTGTACTATGTAGGACAGTTAGCTGAGTGCAGCAGATGTGTTTTGACATGGGTAGGTCAAAAGATGAAGGCGCATAATAAATTTATAGCATTTTTGAATAGTAAAAAATTAATATAAAATCAAAGGGTGAGTTTTTGGAAAAAATAAGCTTTGTGTACTATGAAGGCCAGTTAGCTGAGTGCAACAGATGTGTTTTGACATGGGTAGGTCAAAAGATGAAGGCGCATAATACATTTATAGCATTTTTGATTAGTAAAAAAAGAATATAAAATCAAAGAGTAAGTTTTTGGACAAAATAAGCTTTGTGTATTATCTAGGGCAGTTAGCTGAGTGCAGTAGATGTTTTTTGACATGGGTACGTCAAAAAGTCGATTCGCATAATAGATTTATAGCATTTTTATAAAGTAAAAAATTTATATAAAATCAAAGAGTGAGTTTTTGGAAAAAATAAGCTTTGTGTACTATGAAGGCCAGTTAGCTGAGTGCAACAGATGTGTTTTGACATGGGTAAGTCGAAAGGGGAAGCCGCATAATAGATTTATAGCATTTTTGAATAGTAAAAAATCTATCTATAAAGCCAGAAGCGTCTGTGTGTGTGTGTGTGTGTGTCTGTGGCACGCATATCTCGCTGACCGTTTGTCAGACTGACCTAAGATTTCGTATGTGACTCGCGCGTGGCACAAAGGTGTGCACTCTCGATTTTGAAGATTTTTGAATGCATATTTAAAAATATGCTTATTTACGTAGGACGTTTATCGCTGCACTGCACTGTTTCCAAGGGGACCAGTTTCAGGGGAGCTCCACCCCATGGATTGTGTACTGACAGTAGCCAAGGGGGCAGGCGAATTCCCGGAAGTAGAAGCATCGATGTAGCGGTGGTTATCAACTCTCTGCTAACCCCATAGAACGCCCATCCATTTAGGATTTTTTTGAACTCCCATAACTTCATATAACATATATCATGTGCCGATATTTTAGCTTCTGTGTTATCTACATAAACAATAAAAGGCAAAACAAGACTCGACTACCTCGTACGTAACGTTAGGTTCCCGTAAGAAGAATGTTTAGCATGTCCGGTTGAACGGAAGCTAACGCACTGAAGGGAGATAACCGTATTGTTTGGATAAGAAGCGTAGTCCAGCCAGCACGGAAACTCGTGAACAAAGCTATGTAGCCTACAATAGCATTGTAGCCTATGTTAAGGTAAAGCATAGAGGCAAGTAAACCTAATGGAAAAACAGTAGTTTTACCGTTAGGTAGTCTAACGATAATCATTTCAGAGGTTTTCGATGGATTGACGTAGGTCAGAAAAGTGGAAAGAAGATTAGCCTCAAGGCTATAACTTTTTTGTTTTATTTTACCATGACTGTTTTTGAAGATGATCATGTGTGGTAGTTTCAACATTAACACGACTTGATATCACTTGTGAGGATGATATAATAATAATACATAAATAAATGTTTAACTTTGATGACTTTGAAGGCGAAGGAAGTGTGAGAAGAATTTCTGTGTAGCCTATCTATCATATGAGTTACAAGATTCAGTTCGATGGCTAACGTCACGAAGTTAAGTGCGAGTCTGCGCAGTACTGGAGGGACCAACTGAAAAATGACTCAGTACCCTCCGGTACCCTTAGGGTGACCAGACGTCCCGAACAATTCGGGACAGTCCCGATATCCAAGCAGTTGTCCCGAATCCCGAATCCTGCCCTAATTGTCCCGAAAATTAAACTCAATCAGAATACTCAGTAGTTATTTTCTGATAAACATTAAAAACTGTCCGTAGAGAGGTTGAGTCGACTGCATGCAGCCCCCGACGGCGTGTCTGGATGCAGCCCCGGCTACTTTGTTTCTTTTTTGACGTTCTATAATTAGGCGCGAATATGCACTGATTTTAGCTCTTTTTTATTAATTCCTTGACATGGCTGATGTACCGGAACCCCAACACGCTGCTAAAAAGCAAAAGCGTCTATGCAGGTACCGGGAGGAGTGGGTGGAGGTACCCGTGGATTGACAAAGCCTTAAGCGACGAGATGAAAGCATTCTGCAAAGTGTGTAGAAGAGAGTTTGGTGTTTCTCACGGAGGGGAGGCGTCATGTGTGCAAAAAAAATATGTTCAGCCCAAGGCCGTAGCCATGATGTCAACATTGGGGGGGACCAAATCTGTGGTGCGGTGTGAATTTCAATAACAGAATTTCAATACATTTCCTGCCATGCAAAAATATTATTAAAATCACAAACAAGTCATTAGTTAAGTCAGTCAATTAGGATATACCAAACATTTGACGGACATAGGCACGGATGGATTATGAACCCCTGCATAGATGCAAAAAAACCCTCCCCTGTTAAGATAGGGGGGCCCGGGGGCATACTTCCCAGGAAGACTTAAAAAAAAAAAAAATGATCCTTTATATTATGACGACTTGTGAGTTTTGTGGAAATAGAAGAGAAGGGCGGAGAAGCAACTTCACACACCCTGAGCTCTTGGGCCCAGTAGGCCCATTCAATAATCCATCCCTGGATATAGACCTGTGGTATGACTCCATCCCAAAATGTATATTTTAAAAGAAAATACAAACTAGTATCTTTGATAACCTCTATATTACACTGAATGCTTACTCATAGGTTTGGACCTAGCCCAATCATATTTTGTATTTTGATTTTATTATTCTGGCGGCTAATCACACAATTTAACGTTGTTTGAAAGGGATGGGATTCAATATAGGCTAAGACAGGTCCCTCTTCTGTCTGACTCACCTCAAGTTACCCTATGCATTATAGGCTGGTTTCTGACAGAAATTACGTTTTGTGTTAAAATGTAGAAACACAGCCTTTATTTGGTGAATTGAGGTGGAAATTCCTTTCTTTGGTTAATGTCCGCGATTCACATTAACTGTAGGCTATCACCGCTATTGTAAAAGTTTTTTCAACTTTTGTGCCGTCGCCACATTTGAGTGCTACGTTTTGCCTGCATGGATGCGCGATTGAGTGTGCATCTAAATGTAACATGCAAGATGCAACAGCCATTTCTAAGAGGCTTGTTATAAACCGGTTCATTTCTGACATTACTACTAGCATATGAATGCATTATTTATGTTGTAAGACATGTGAAAGAAATGAATGACACAGACACGCACAAATTTAAATAAAAGGACACGTTTCACTTTCGCTATCATTGCGAGAGAATAGGCTACAATATGGAAAATGCTTCAAAGTTCCCTTTGAGTCTGATCAGCTTCAAAAATGAATGGGGTTTCCTTAGACAGTGCTACACCTTTCCAACAAGTTTTGTGAGAATTGTACCGATATCTTTTGCGATATTATTGACAGCCTACACCACAGCAGGAAGCTTTTGATAGCGCACGCCTCAAACGATAAACGCAAAACCTCCAGGACAAACCACTCACAGTGTACTCTCTGAAACCATGAATAGGTCACTAATTTGTGTGTTATTTACGTTTGATTGCATTTCAGATGGCGGAACTTGTTGGTTTCCTGTAGTAGCCTATAGCGTTTTTTTCTTTATTTTTTTGTATGTCCGAATATTGGGGGGGACATTTTGGTCACATCTGAATATTGGGGGGGACACGTCCCCCCCAAAGTCTGACTACGGCCCTGGTTCAGCCTAATGTCCGATGTCGTTTTAACATAGCCGAATCTACTTAATCTATACTTAATCTAACAATTATTTTGTATTCTTACTTAATGACCCATAGTTTTGGCAAGGCTTGTTATTAGTGTTAGGGTATTATCCTTATTTTGAAAGGTCTGATTTGCAATGTGTTTTGGTACAGGTTTGAAAATTCATTATCTTTTATAATAGTCTATGTAGGCCTACAACCCCCCCCCCCCCCCCCCCGCGAAAAAAAAAAAGCGTCCCGAATTTCAGCCAATCTCATCTGGTCACCCTAGGTACCCTCCCATCCTCCCATTGAGAACGACGGAGTCTGTTCGTCCATTTCTTTTACTGTCTATGACAGTAGCTAGGTCCAGAGAACGGGCTCTGCTAGGTCTCACTTTGATGATAGTCAGTCGCAATTTAAACGGATTACTCGGGAACCGCTTGTGGGTTAAGATGCAAGATGATTATCATGTCTGACCTCAACAATAAAGACTCCCTGTATGCAGTTTGCTTGCATAAAATGATTACTTGCAACAACACGCCAACAAACATGGGTATGTAGTGACCACTCGAATTGCCCAGGCTACTTTGGACTTTCAAGAGACTTTGACTAAAACGACAATTCCGACTGCAAGGTCCCAAATTGAAACAAGCGATAGGCTAATGCCACATAGCTAACGTTAGACACGTTGCAGACTGAGCGACGGCACTTATCACGCCATTAAACACAGGTATGTAGTGACCACTCAAAATAAAAGTATGTGCAAGCTTCGAATAGCATTAGGAAGTTATTCAGTAAGCTACACACATTTAGCCTTAACTCAAAACAGTTGTCATTATGTAATTTTGATCTGTAGAAATATCACATGCAGCCATGCCTAAATTTATTAGAGGCCACATTAATTATAGGCTAATATATTATAATATTCAGTATTCATTATTGAATGCTTAGCTGGAATGATGTTTCCCTATCATCCTATTTTTAAAGCAGGCATACATGTGGGCATGTAATTGAGCTACGGGTTTTCTTCAGGAATGGCATGTTTGAACGGGCACTGCACTAGTTAATATAAAATCAAAGAGTGAGTTTTTGGACAAAAGAAGCTTTGTGTAATATAGGCAGGCCTTGTTTAAACACATTAAAGTTGGTTTGACACAAACTCGACCCTCGTAGTCAGTGCTAAATAGATTTTTCGAATGTGTCGAATATCCAACGTCCAATATAAAACCAACTTTACCACGGTGCCTAAGAAAGATCTCCAGGTCTTTCGCGTTTTCATTTCCAGGGTAGGGGATACTTCTTCTCACCCGAAACTAGAAAGTTGCTAGGTCGATTCGCCTACAGAGGGCCGCTCAGACAAAGGCTGAAGTGTTGTTCGTCATGCTATGAGGTTACGTACCATCAAAATGATTTCGGGAATTATGTTAAGGTCAATGCTTTTACTTAAGGCGGCTGGCCAGGGGTTGAGCTAAACGCTGATAATATGAAAGCAGCTGATTTCAGACTAGAATAATCATTCAGTGTCAAATGAGTTTTTCCATTTATTTCTTAGAAGCCGGCTCCTCGCATTTCAAAAAGTTTATTTCCACAACTGCAGATGACCAAAATCGAAATCCTGTGCGTTTTTTGCAAAGCACCTAACCAGCCTCTTTTCCACGTAACCGTGTGGTTGTCATGACAACAGTAAACCGAAGCCAAGACCTGTGTGTTGGTTCATTAACGTTACGTTACCATTAGCCCAAGTAAGGCAATCTAACGCTGTCACTTACTTTAAAGTTACTGCTTACTTTACTTTGTTATAATGTCAGACGCCGGATCTGTAGATTTGGACGACGAACAGGGGTACCTTGGGGTGAGATCAAATATGATATGATTTCTTAGTTAACCTAAGTTATCGATACAACGCCAGCTTGCAAGCCAATAGCCTAACGTTACACTGTACATTGTAACGTTAACGATACCATACTTTTACTTTTAGTATGATATCGTTAACGTTAATATTTAGCTCTATAGACTAACGTTAATAGCAATGTTGTTGACTGTTGCAGGAGTACGAGGGGGAGCGGAATGAAGCCGGAGAAAGACATGGTTTTGGCAGAGCAGTACTACCAAACGGAGACACCTACCAGGGCCTGTACGAAAATGGCAAACGATGCGGTCAGGTAAGTTAACGTCACGCCACTTTGCTTTGAAGTTTGAAGAGCACCGGTCTCCCCCATGTTTGTTATAAAGTTAAAAGTTAATGTTACGCGCATTCCACCTCTTCTCTGTTGAAGGGAACTTACCGGTTCAAGAACGGTGCCCGGTATATTGGAGAGTACTACCAAAACGTGAAGCATGGTCATGGGATTTTCTACTATCCGGATGGCTCCAAATACGAGGGTGCGATGAAAGACGTCAGATATTCAGCCAGTTACCACTTTTCCGGATACAAGACATGGGTGAATGAGTCTCTCTCTCTCTTGCAGGGAGCTGGGTGGAGGACCTCAGACAAGGCCACGGGGTGTACTCGTACCCCAATGGAGACACATATGACGGGGAGTGGCTACGACATCAGAGGTGCCCTGACCACACACGCTCTCACACGCATACTTCACATCCAGTTCACACATATGTGCACATTAACACACACACACCTCTCACACACTTTTCTGTGGAATGAGAAGATTAAACATTGACTTTCTTTCATGTAGCCTGTGCTCTCTCTCTCTCTCTCTCTCCCTCCCTCCCTCTTTTTCTCTCTCTCTCTCTCTCACCTCCTCTCTCCCTCCCTCCCTCTTTCTTACTCTCCCTCATACTCTCTCTCTCTCTCTCTCTCAGGCAGGGGCAGGGTGTGTATGTGTACAAGGCTACTGGTTCACCCCTCCCTCTCTCTCTCTCTCTCTCTCTCTCTCTCAGGCAGGGGCAGGGTGTGTATGTGTACAATGCTACTGGTTCACCCCTCCCTCTCTCTCTCTCTCTCTCTCTCAGGCAGGGGCAGGGTGTTTACGTGTATAAGGCTACTGGTTCACCCCTCCCTCTCTCTCTCTCTCTCTCTCTCTCTCTCTCAGGCAGGGGCAGGGTGTGTATGTGTACAAGGCTACTGGTTCACCCCTCCCTCTCTCTCTCTCTCTCTCTCTCAGGCAGGGGCAGGGTGTTTACGTGTATAAGGCTACTGGTTCACCCCTCCCTCTCTCTCTCTCTCTCTCTCTCTCTCTCTCTCTCAGGCAGGGGCAGGGTGTGTATGTGTACAAGGCTACTGGTTCACCCCTCCCTCTCTCTCTCTCTCTCTCAGGCAGGGGCAGGGTGTGTATGTGTACAAGGCTACTGGTTCACCCCTCCCTCTCTCTCTCTCTCTCTCAGGCAGGGGCAGGGTGTGTATGTGTACAAGGCTACTGGTTCACCCCTCCCTCTCTCTCTCTCTCTCTCAGGCAGGGGCAGGGTGTGTATGTGTACAAGGCTACTGGTTCACCCCTCCCTCTCTCTCTCTCTCTCTCAGGCAGGGGCAGGGTGTGTATGTGTACAAGGCTACTGGTTCACCCCTCCCTCTCTCTCTCTCTCTCTCAGGCAGGGGCAGGGTGTGTATGTGTACAAGGCTACTGGTTCACCCCTCCCTCTCTCTCTCTCTCTCTCAGGCAGGGGCAGGGTGTGTATGTGTACAAGGCTACTGGTTCACCCCTCCCTCTCTCTCTCTCTCTCTCAGGCAGGGGCAGGGTGTTTACGTGTATAAGGCTACTGGTTCACCCCTCCCTCTCTCTCTCTCTCTCTCTCTCTCTCTCTCAGGCAGGGGCAGGGTGTGTATGTGTACAAGGCTACTGGTTCACCCCTCCCTCTCTCTCTCTCTCTCTCAGGCAGGGGCAGGGTGTGTATGTGTACAAGGCTACTGGTTCACCCCTCCCTCTCTCTCTCTCTCTCTCAGGCAGGGGCAGGGTGTTTACGTGTATAAGGCTACTGGTTCACCCCTCCCTCTCTCTCTCTCCCTCTCTCTCTCTCTCTCTCAGGCAGGGGCAGGGTGTGTATGTGTACAAGGCTACTGGTTCACCCCTCCCTCTCTCTCTCTCTCTCTCAGGCAGGGGCAGGGTGTGTATGTGTACAAGGCTACTGGTTCCCAGTACTGTGGCTCGTGGGTGGGGGGGAAGATGCAGGGCGCTGGAGAAATCATCCATCTCAACCACCGATTCCAGGGCAACTTCCACAGCAACTACGTGAGTGCAGAGACCACATGCTACTGCTCAACATACTGTGTGTGTGTGTGCGTGCGTGCGTGTGTATGTGTGTATGTGCGTGCGTGCGTGTGTGTGCATGCGTGTGTGTGTGCGTGCGTGCGTGTGTGTGTGTGAATGCATTACGAGCGCATATCCATATGGTGCATGTGTGTATTGTGTGTATAGTGTGTGTGGTGCTTGTGTGCGTGCATGCGTGCGTGCGTGCGTGTGTATGTGTGTATGTGCGTGCGTGCGTGTGTGTGCATGCGTGTGTGTGTGCGTGCGTGCGTGTGTGTGTGTTAGGGCTGCACGATATATCTAAAATCTATCGTTATCGCGATATCAACACTTGCGATGGACATACCGCAAAGATTACTTAATTTTCGATAAATTAGATACATTTTCTGTGCCGTGCGCATTCCATACAGTCTATGGTGTATTCACATTCTGAATGTCAACATATTTTACCAAACTGATGCTGTCATGCAGCCCAAGAAGCCCGTCCCCTACCAGTTTAGGTGTGTGGTGTTTTAGGTGTTAAAGCGGGAGCTAAGTCGTGATGGCTGAAAATAGTGAGTCGAGCGAGGTAGGCTACACTTGGGTGAAGAGGAATTAGTGACTAAAAGGAAAAGCACGTCTGTTATATGGGAATATTTTGGTTTTATGAAGGATGCCGTGTTACAAACACAGCGCAAATGCGTCCTTCTCCACCGTGTTAAAATAAACAATTTCTTTCGTTATCGTTATATCAGAAGATGTCTTTCACTGTCTGTAAGACTTGTATTTCATGATTTGCATTTAGCAAAAGCCCCAGACAGCAGCACAGAGGTAATCAGGATTCGTTATTTGTAAAAGTTGTTTAACCTACTTCTGGACTGTGCGATTGCAGCCCAATTACTTTCACTTTCCGCTGCCCTCGTAGTCGGCATGCCGGTAGCCTAATAACGTGGGATGCTCAGCGTATGAGGTTACAGACTGAGATGACTGCCGCGATATAGCTTAAGTAGCTTCTTTGCTAGGCCCATCGAAGGCTGGCAATGTGGAATATTCCGCTGGTTGGTGCACAAGTGTTCAGATTGGCTGTCCACCCGTCTTTTATGAGGATTAGGAGCAGATCATCCTAAGGAATGGGCCATCCTTAGGAGTTACAATTGACCAAGACCTATCACTAAGTAATCACATAAAACAGATTACCAAAGTTTCATTCTATCATTTAAGGAACATTTCAAAGATAAGGAAGTCTTTATCCCTACCAGACGCTGATAAATTAATCCATGCTTTTGTCACCTCAAGGATTGATTATTGCAATGCTCTATACGCTGGCTGCAATAACACCTATCTAAAGAGCTTACAGCTTATACAAAATGCAGCTGCTCGCACACTCACTAGAACTAAAAAATATGAACATATTTCCCCTATCCTGGCATCTCTACACTGGCTGCCTGTTAGAAGTCGCATTGACTTCAAAATATTACTTCTAACATACAAAGCCATTAATGGCCAGGCACCAGAATATATTAAAGATCTCCTAGTTCCATATAACCCACCCAGACCGCTACGATCACAGAATACTGGCCTTCTTGTAATTCCAAGAATCTCAAAAACTACAGTAGGAGGCAGAGCTTTCACCTATCGCGCACCCCTCCTCTGGAATAATCTTCCTACCTCAGTTCGACTAGCAGACACCCTCCCTATTTTTAAGTCTAGACTTAAAACAAACCTCTTTACTGCCTCCCATAGTTAGGTATGGTGCGTGGAAATTCACCCACCTCAGGGTTTTTTGGAATGGACCACCCTGCTGAGTCCTCGTGTGACTGGCACCCCAGTCGCGCGTGCGATGGTGGTCACTGACCATACCTGCGCTGGTGTCGACTACCCCTCACCATGCCTTAGTTATGCTGCTATAGCATAGTGCTGTCATGGACTTTTCATGTGTCACGCCGGACAACCCCCCCCCCCCCCCTCTCCTCTCCCCCCTTCTCTCTCTCTCTCTCTCAACTCTCCCTCTCTTGCCTATTCCCACCATGGTATACTGTAACAATATATAGTACCACTGATTAATTATTGATATCAACCATTTTGATTTTCAGTAATACTAACCCACTCTACATCTCTCTTTCTTCCCCCTTACTGTACCTCACTTGTGAGGTATATCATCACCAGTCATCAACCATCCGTGTGTTGGCCCTCCTCTCACCCATCTCACCTGAAGTCCCATCCTCGACTGCCCTATTACTGCCCCCTATCTGGACTCCTGGCCCGTACAGCCTAGCGACCCAACACCAGCCTATGACAACCCAACCCCAACCCTAACCTTAACCCATGCCTAACCCCAACCCTAACCTTAACCCCAACCCCAACCCCAACCCATGCCTAACCATAGCGCCTTCCAGGCAGTGCTGCCTTCAAGACAACGTTGGGGGCATAAAACACCAAGAAACGTTAACATCTCGATTACAGAAGGGTTGGTTGTTTCAATTGGTTGGATAACTCAGATGTGTTGGGTACTATAGACTGTAATACGGGCCCAGATGTGTTGGGTACAACACATACAACATAGAACATTATTGTGTGCTGGTCAGTGTTGATCTTGTGGCGGGCCGTCACAGATTAGTCAATGTATGGGACACACTATGTGTTGTGTGTGTAGGTGTGTGTATATGTATGGTGTGTGTGTAGGTGCTTGTGTATGGTGTGTGGTGTGTGGTATGTGTGTGTGTAAGTGCTTGTGTGTGGTGTGTGGTATGTGTGTGTGTGTGTAAGTGCTTGTGTATGGTGTATGGTGTGTGGTATGTGTGTAGGTGCTTGTGTATGGTGTGTGGTATGTGTGTGTGTGTGTAAGTCCTTGTGTATGGTGTATGGTGTGTGGTATGTGTGTGTGTGTGTAGGTGCTTGTGTATGGTGTGTGCTATGTGTGTGTGTGTGTAAGTCCTTGTGTATGGTGTATGGTGTGTGGTATGTGTGTGTGTGTGTGTAGGTGCTTGTGTATGGTGTGTGCTATGTGTGTGTGTGTGTAAGTCCTTGTGTATGGTGTATGGTGTGTGGTATGTGTGTGTGTGTGTAAGTCCTTGTGTATGGTGTATGGTGTGTGGTATGTGTGTTTGTGTTTAGGTGCTTGTGTATGGTGTGTGGTATGTGTGTGTGTGTGTAAGTGCTTGTGTATGGTGTATGGTGTGTGGTATGTGTGTGTGTGTGTAGGTGCTTGTGTATGGTGTGTGGTATGTGTGTGTGTGTGTAAGTCCTTGTGTATGGTGTATGGTGTGTGGTATGTGTGTGTGCAAGTGCTTGTGTGTGGTGTGTGGTATGTGTGTGTGTGTGTAAGTGCTTGTGTATGGTGTATGGTGTGTGGTATGTGTGTGTGTGTGTAGGTGCTTGTGTATGGTGTGTGGTATGTGTGTGTGTGTGTGTAAGTCCTTGTGTATGGTGTATGGTGTGTGGTATGTGTGTGTGTAAGTGCTTGTGTATGGTGTGTGGTATGTGTGTGTGTGTGTAAGTCCTTGTGTATGGTGTATGGTGTGTGGTATGTGTGTGTGTAAGTGCTTGTGTATGGTGTGTGGTATGTGTGTGTGTGTGTAAGTGCTTGTGTATGGTGTATGGTGTGTGGTATGTGTGTGTGTGTGTAGGTGTTTGTGTATGGTGTGTGGTATGTGTGTGTGTGTGTAAGTCCTTGTGTATGGTGTATGGTGTGTGGTATGTGTGTGTGTGTGTAAGTCCTTGTGTATGGTGTGTGGTATGTGTGTGTGTGTGTAAGTGCTTGTGTATGGTGTATGGTGTGTGGTATGTGTGTGTGTGTGTAAGTCCTTGTGTATGGTGTGTGGTATGTGTGTGTGTGTGTAAGTGCTTGTGTATGGTGTATGGTGTGTGGTATGTGTGTGTGTGTGTGTAGGTGCTTGTGTATGGTGTGTGGTATGTGTGTGTGTGTGTAAGTGCTTGTGTATGGTGTATGGTGTGTGGTATGTGTGTGTGTGTGTAGGTGCTTGTGTATGGTGTGTGGTATGTGTGTGTGTGTGTAAGTCCTTGTGTATGGTGTATGGTGTGTGGTATGTGTGTGTGTGTGTGTGTAGGTGCTTGTGTATGGTGTGTGGTATGTGTGTGTGTGTGTAAGTCCTTGTGTATGGTGTGTGGTATGTGTGTGTGTAGGTGCTTGTGTATGGAGTGTGGTATGTGTGTGTGTGTGTAAGTGCTTGTGTATGGTGTATGGTGTGTGGTATGTGTGTGTGTGTGTAGGTGCTTGTGTATGGTGTGTGGTATGTGTGTGTGTGTGTAAGTGCTTGTGTATGGTGTATGGTGTGTGGTATGTGTGTGTGTGTGTAGGTGCTTGTGTATGGTGTATGGTGTGTGGTATGTGTGTGTGTGTGTAGGTGTTTGTGTATGGTGTGTGGTATGTGTGTGTGTGTGTAAGTCCTTGTGTATGGTGTGTGGTATGTGTGTGTGTGTGTAAGTCCTTGTGTATGGTGTGTGGTATGTGTGTGTGTGTGTAAGTGCTTGTGTATGGTGTATGGTGTGTGGTATGTGTGTGTGTGTGTAAGTCCTTGTGTATGGTGTGTGGTATGTGTGTGTGTGTGTAAGTGCTTGTGTATGGTGTATGGTGTGTGGTATGTGTGTGTGTGTGTAGGTGCTTGTGTATGGTGTGTGGTATGTGTGTGTGTGTGTAAGTGCTTGTGTATGGTGTATGGTGTATGGTGTGTGGTATGTGTGTGTGTGTGTAGGTGCTTGTGTATGGTGTGTGGTATGTGTGTGTGTGTGTAAGTCCTTGTGTATGGTGTATGGTGTATGTGTGTGTGTGTGTGTAGGTGCTTGTGTATGGTGTGTGGTATGTGTGTGTGTGTGTAAGTCCTTGTGTATGGTGTATGGTGTGTGGTATGTGTGTGTGTAGGTGCTTGTGTATGGTGTGTGGTATGTGTGTGTGTGTGTAAGTGCTTGTGTATGGTGTATGGTGTGTGGTATGTGTGTGTGTGTGTAGGTGCTTGTGTATGGTGTGTGGTATGTGTGTGTGTGTGTAAGTCCTTGTGTATGGTGTATGGTGTGTGGTATGTGTGTGTGTAGGTGCTTGTGTATGGTGTGTGGTATGTGTGTGTGTGTGTAAGTGCTTGTGTATGGTGTATGGTGTGTGGTATGTGTGTGTGTGTGTAGGTGCTTGTGTATGGTGTGTGGTATGTGTGTGTGTAAGTGCTTGTGTGTGGTGTGTGGTATGTGTGTGTGTGTGTAAGTGCTTGTGTATGGTGTATGGTGTGTGGTATGTGTGTAGGTGCTTGTGTATGGTGTGTGGTATGTGTGTGTGTGTGTAAGTCCTTGTGTATGGTGTATGGTGTGTGGTATGTGTGTGTGTGTGTAGGTGCTTGTGTATGGTGTGTGCTATGTGTGTGTGTGTGTAAGTCCTTGTGTATGGTGTATGGTGTGTGGTATGTGTGTGTGTGTGTAGGTGCTTGTGTATGGTGTGTGCTATGTGTGTGTGTGTGTAAGTCCTTGTGTATGGTGTATGGTGTGTGGTATGTGTGTGTGTGTGTAAGTCCTTGTGTATGGTGTATGGTGTGTGGTATGTGTGTTTGTGTGTAGGTGCTTGTGTATGGTGTGTGGTATGTGTGTGTGTGTGTGTAAGTGCTTGTGTATGGTGTATGGTGTGTGGTATGTGTGTGTGTGTGTAGGTGCTTGTGTATGGTGTGTGGTATGTGTGTGTGTGTGTGTAAGTCCTTGTGTATGGTGTATGGTGTGTGGTATGTGTGTGTGTAAGTGCTTGTGTGTGGTGTGTGGTATGTGTGTGTGTGTGTAAGTGCTTGTGTATGGTGTATGGTGTGTGGTATGTGTGTGTGTGTGTAGGTGCTTGTGTATGGTGTGTGGTATGTGTGTGTGTGTGTGTAAGTCCTTGTGTATGGTGTATGGTGTGTGGTATGTGTGTGTGTAAGTGCTTGTGTATGGTGTGTGGTATGTGTGTGTGTGTGTGTAAGTCCTTGTGTATGGTGTATGGTGTGTGGTATGTGTGTGTGTAAGTGCTTGTGTATGGTGTGTGGTATGTGTGTGTGTGTGTAAGTGCTTGTGTATGGTGTATGGTGTGTGGTATGTGTGTGTGTGTGTAGGTGTTTGTGTATGGTGTGTGGTATGTGTGTGTGTGTGTATGTCCTTGTGTATGGTGTATGGTGTGTGGTATGTGTGTGTGTGTGTAAGTCCTTGTGTATGGTGTGTGGTATGTGTGTGTGTGTGTAAGTGCTTGTGTATGGTGTATGGTGTGTGGTATGTGTGTGTGTGTGTAAGTCCTTGTGTATGGTGTGTGGTATGTGTGTGTGTGTGTAAGTGCTTGTGTATGGTGTATGTTGTGTGGTATGTGTGTGTGTGTGTAGGTGCTTGTGTATGGTGTGTGGTATGTGTGTGTGTGTGTAAGTGCTTGTGTATGGTGTATGGTGTGTGGTATGTGTGTGTGTGTGTAGGTGCTTGTGTATGGTGTGTGGTATGTGTGTGTGTGTGTAAGTCCTTGTGTATGGTGTATGGTGTGTGGTATGTGTGTGTGTGTGTGTAGGTGCTTGTGTATGGTGTGTGGTATGTGTGTGTGTGTGTAAGTCCTTGTGTATGGTGTATGGTGTGTGGTATGTGTGTGTGTAGGTGCTTGTGTATGGTGTGTGGTATGTGTGTGTGTGTGTAAGTGCTTGTGTATGGTGTATGGTGTGTGGTATGTGTGTGTGTGTGTAGGTGCTTGTGTATGGTGTGTGGTATGTGTGTGTGTGTGTAAGTGCTTGTGTATGGTGTATGGTGTGTGGTATGTGTGTGTGTGTGTAGGTGCTTGTGTATGGTGTGTGGTGTGTGGTATGTGTGTGTGTAAGTGCTTGTGTATGGTGTGTGGTATGTGTGTGTGTGTGTAAGTGCTTGTGTATGGTGTATGGTGTGTGGTATGTGTGTGTGTGTGTAGGTGTTTGTGTATGGTGTGTGGTATGTGTGTGTGTGTGTAAGTCCTTGTGTATGGTGTATGGTGTGTGGTATGTGTGTGTGTGTGTAAGTCCTTGTGTATGGTGTGTGGTATGTGTGTGTGTGTGTAAGTGCTTGTGTATGGTGTATGGTGTGTGGTATGTGTGTGTGTGTGTGTGTAAGTCCTTGTGTATGGTGTGTGGTATGTGTGTGTGTGTGTAAGTGCTTGTGTATGGTGTGTGGTATGTGTGTGTGTGTGTAGGTGCTTGTGTATGGTGTGTGGTATGTGTGTGTGTGTGTAAGTGCTTGTGTATGGTGTATGGTGTGTGGTATGTGTGTGTGTGTGTAGGTGCTTGTGTATGGTGTGTGGTATGTGTGTGTGTGTGTAAGTCCTTGTGTATGGTGTATGGTGTGTGGTATGTGTGTGTGTGTGTGTAGGTGCTTGTGTATGGTGTGTGGTATGTGTGTGTGTGTGTAAGTCCTTGTGTATGGTGTATGGTGTGTGGTATGTGTGTGTGTAGGTGCTTGTGTATGGTGTGTGGTATGTGTGTGTGTGTGTAAGTGCTTGTGTATGGTGTATGGTGTGTGGTATGTGTGTGTGTGTGTAGGTGCTTGTGTATGGTGTGTGGTATGTGTGTGTGTGTGTAAGTCCTTGTGTATGGTGTATGGTGTGTGGTATGTGTGTGTGTGTGTAAGTCCTTGTGTATGGTGTATGGTGTGTGGTATGTGTGTGTGTGTGTAGGTGCTTGTGTATGGTGTGTGGTATGTGTGTGTGTGTGTAAGTCCTTGTGTATGGTGTATGGTGTGTGGTATGTGTGTGTGTGTGTAGGTGCTTGTGTATGGTGTGTGGTATGTGTGTGTGTGTGTAAGTCCTTGTGTATGGTGTGTGGTATGTGTGTGTGTGTGTAGGTGCTTGTGTATGGTGTGTGGTATGTGTGTGTGTGTGTAAGTGCTTGTGTATGGTGTATGGTGTGTGGTATGTGTGTGTGTGTGTGTAGGTGCTTGTGTATGGTGTGTGGTATGTGTGTGTGTGTGTAGGTGCTTGTGTATGGTGTATGGTATGTGTGTGTGTGTGTAAGTGCTTGTGTATGGTGTATGGTGTGTGGTATGTGTGTGTGTGTGTAGGTGCTTGTGTATGGTGTGTGGTATGTGTGTGTGTGTGTAAGTCCTTGTGTATGGTGTGTGGTATGTGTGTGTGTGTGTAGGTGCTTGTGTGTGTGGTATGGTGTGTGGTAAGTCAAAGTCAAAGTCAGCTTTATTGTCAATTTCTTCACATGTTCCAGACATACAAAGAGATCGAAATTACGTTTCTCACTATCCCACGGTGGAGACAAGACATATTTTAACAATTTTAAGTCCACAGACAAACATAACATTCAAGTAAACAAAAAAGTAAGTAAATAAGTAAATAAGAGGGCACATATAATGAAAAAAATAAGAGCAGCAAAATTTGGTTGAAATTGTGCATAGACAGTCAATAAAATAAAATACTAGTGCAAAGTCAGGCCAATAAGAGGCTGAGGTAGTTCTGTTTGACCTAAGTAAGAAATAAAGTGGCATAGTGGTGCAAGTTATGTAAGAGCAGCAGAAGTGTTGTGTTTCCAGGACAACAACAACAAGTTGCAAAGTGTACAAGTGTGCAAGTGGAGTGGTGCAGGCGGCCATTTGTGGGTCCAATGTCCAGGATGTTATGTAGCTGAGGGTGGAGGGGGGAGAGGAGGGAGAGAGTTCAGCATCCTAACAGCTTGGTGTATGAAGCTGTTGGTGAGTCTGGTAGTGCGGGAGCGCAGGCTTCTGTACCTCTTCCCAGAGGGCAGTAGATCAAACAGATTGTGAGCGGGGTGACTTGCATCACTCACAATTTTGGTCGCCTTGCGGGTGAGGTGGGTGGTGTAAATGTCCTTCAGGGAGGGGAGTGAAGCACCAATAATCCTTCCAGCTGTGTTCACTATGCGCTGCAGGGCTTTCCTGTTGTATTCAGTGCAGCTTCCGCCCCACACAGCGATACAGCTGGAGAGGATGCTCTCAATGGTGCCTCGGTGTGGTATGTGTGTGTGTGTGTAAGTCCTTGTGTATGGTGTGTGGTATGTGTGTGTGTGTGTAGGTGCTTGTGTATGGTGTGTGGTATGTGTGTGTGTGTGTAAGTCCTTGTGTATGGTGTATGGTGTGTGGTATGTGTGTGTGTGTGTAAGTCCTTGTGTATGGTGTGTGGTATGTGTGTGTGTGTGTAAGTCCTTGTGTATGGTGTGTGGTATGTGTGTGTGTGTGTAAGTGCTTGTGTATGGTGTGTGGTATGTGTGTGTGTGTGTAATTCCTTGTGTATGGTGTGTGGTATGTGTGTGTGTGTGTATGTATGTCCTTGTGTATGGTGTATGGTGTGCCCCTCAACTGTGTCCCTGGTGTGTGCAGCACTCAACTCCCTGTGTGTGTGTGTGTGTGTGTGTGTGTGTATGTGTGCAGCCCTCAGGTCCAGGGAAGTATGTATTTGACATTGGCTGTGAGCAGCACGGGGAGTATATGCAAGTGGAGCAGGTTAGTCCTCACTGCTCCTCACTAGTCCTCATTAGTCCTCACTAGTCCTCACTAGTCCGCATTAGTCCTCACTAGTCCTCACTAGTCCGCATTAGTCCTCACTAGTGATAGTCCTCATTAGTCCTCACTACTCCTCACTAGTCCTCACTAGTCCTCATTAGTCCTCACTCCTCAGTCCTCATTCCTCACTCTCCTAACCCCCAGTGTTCTCCTAACCCCCAGTGTTCTAACCCCCAGTGTTCTAACCCCCAGTGTTCTCCTAACCCCCAGTGTTCTAACCCCCAGTGTTCTAACCCCCAGTGTTCTCCTAACCCACAGTGTTCTAACCCCCAGTGTTCTAACCCCCAGTGTTCTAACCCCCAGTGTTCTCCTCACTCTCCTGCTAAATGTTTTTCAGTGTTTGTGCACAGCAGTGTCCATGTGCCTGTGTGTATGTGTGTGTGTGTGTCTGATCGTGTGTGTGTGTCTGATCGTGTGTGTGTGTACGCGTGCATGCGTGCGTGTTTGTGTGTGTGTGCGTGCGTGCGTGTGTGTGTGTGTGTGGTTCTAGGATCGAGGGGATGGAGATGAAGAGGAGTCTGTTTCTATGCAGCTGAAATGGAAACCCAAATCAGTCTCTGGACTGACACTGTGGAGTCCAGTCAAAGACAGCACAGGTGTGTATGTGTGTGTGTGTGCGTGCGTGCGTGCGTGCGTGCGTGTGCGTGTGTGTGTGCGTGCTTGTGTAGGAATGTTTGTCTACTGTAATCTCGTGTCTGTTTTTCTCTTTACAGAAGGGCAAGTGGAAAAGCTGAAAGAACTGAAGACACAAAAGGTCAACTGAACCCTGGCCATGAACCCTCCCCATGAACTCTCATACACACACACACACATACACACACACATACACACACACACACGCACGCACGCATGCGCACACACATACACACGCACGCGCACACACACACACACATACACACTCACACACGCACGCATGCACGCACACACACACACGCACACATATGTATCTTTTTCACTCTGGAATGTTAATTAAAGGCTGTAGTCGTCTTTGTTTCACAATTTATGTGTGCAAGATAATGAGAGTTCAAGTTCAAGTTCCTTTGTTTGTACCCAGAGGTAGATTTTGTTTGTACCCAGAGGTAGATTTGTTTGTACACACACATATGAGGAACACAAAGATATGACACATATGACACATCATTCAACTTAAGCCTGGAAATGAAACAAATGGCAAATTAAATAAAAATTATGTTAAAAATTAAATTAAAAATGTAAAGGTTCTTACAGGTCCAGATTATACTTAAATATTGATGTGGTAGTAGTTTACTAATTGTAAAAAGAAAATAAAACAAAATTAATCAGTAAAAAAGTTTAGGTTGTAAAAACATACATAAAAGTTAAAATATAAATCAATATTTACATACATAAAAGAAACAATAAATAAACACCTGTGCAAAGCATAGCACACACACACACATACATACACACACACACATATCATAGCTATGACTTATTCTTCAGCGTAATGGCTGCTGGGACAACTGTTTTTGTGTCTTTTTGTTCTACACATAGGGGATTGTGAACCTACGCCCAGAGGGGGTGAAATTCGTGCAATGGATGGAACTTTTATTTTAAAATGGAACCAGTGATGCGCTGTAACTGTTTTGTGTACAAGGTCTCCACTGATTCCATAAAAGCGTGTCATGATGGAGCTGCTGATTCCATAAAAGCGTGTCATGATGGAGCTGCTGATTCAATAAAAGCGTGTCATGATGGAGCTGCTGATTCCATAAAAGCGTGTCATGATGGAGCTGCTGATTCCATAAAAGCGTGTCATGATGGAGCTGCTGATTCAATAAAAGCGTGTCATGATGGAGCTGCTGATTCAATAAAAGCGTGTCATGATGGAGCTGCTGATTCAATAAAAGCGTGTCATGATGGAGCTGCTGATTCAATAAAAGCGTGTCATGATGGAGCTGCTGATTCAATAAAAGCGTGTCATGATGGAGCTGCTGATTCCATAAAAGCGTGGTAAAAGAGGGTCATGATGGAGCTGCTGATTCCATAAAAGCGTGGTAAAAGAGGGTCATGATGGAGCTGCTGATTCAATAAAAGCGTGTCATGA
This sequence comes from Alosa pseudoharengus, assembly GCF_046254945.1. Classification (NCBI taxonomy): domain Eukaryota; kingdom Metazoa; phylum Chordata; class Actinopteri; order Clupeiformes; family Clupeidae; genus Alosa; species Alosa pseudoharengus. Next base: position 361,557 of record NW_027468718.1, on the reverse strand, counting down.
TGGAGCTGCTGATTCCATAAAAGCGTGTCATGATGGAGCTGCTGATTCCATAAAAGCGTGTCATGATGGAGCTGCTGATTCAATAAAAGCGTGGTAAAAGAGGGTCATGATGGAGCTGCTGATTCAATAAAAGCGTGGTAAAAGAGGGTCATGATGGAGCTGCTGATTCAATAAATGCGTGGTAAAAGGTAAAAGAGGGTCATGATGGATTTAAACTGATTCAATAAAAGCGAGAGTAAAGAGGGTCATGATGGAGCTGCTGATTCAATAAAAGCGTGGTAAAAGAGGGTCATTCAGTCAAGGCATTGATGACTGGACCATGACCTGTTCCACCGTCTTGGAGCAGGCGAACAATTGCTGAGTCATCTGCGTATTTAATTATGGCACATATTTGTGTACAGGATGTAAAGAAGAGGTGAGAGTACGCATCCTTGTGGGGAGCTGGTTGATGAGCAGACTTTGTCAGAGAGACTGCCATTCACTCTCACTCTTTGCATCCTGTTTGTTAAAAAGTTAAGGATCTAGCCTACCAGATTATTGCTCAGCTCAGACCATTTCTAGAAAAAAAAACAGTGATTTTGATGAAAACTAGCCACTGTTTAGCTTGGAATTTCTGAGGAACAGAAGCGTGTAGAAATACACGGTTTGCACCCACTGAGAGCTTAAAGTCTGACCTTTTAATCGAGCTATTGTACGTGTTCATAGCTATAACACAGAATATGCTGTGGCTGTACAAAAATCATCAACAATGGTCTAGATCAGTGGTCACCAAACTACGGCCCGGCACCTCATTTTGGGTGGCCCCCCAAAACATGTCTGTGGTATGTAGCATCCGGCCCGCACGGGAGTACGACATCGTCCAACTAAAACCTCCGCAATTTCCCCCATTCATTCTCTATGGCGAGTCTTAACAGTACACATGTAATACTCTTTTTGTCCAACGGTGGTTGTTTTGGCGTTGTTTCGTGTTTGCCATCGAAAACGGAATGAAATGTACAGGCCTACCTGCAAACAATGTAAGAGGCCTATGCTGACTGCATCAGTGTTCAAAGTATTCTAAAAGTGTATCCATTAATTGTTAATAACTAACTAACGTCTATTCAAGACATATTACTGGGACTTTCTGGGATAATTATTTCTATTTTTTATTCACTCGTTCAAATGTTCATACAAAGAGTTCACAAAGTTCTCATAAGGTGAGTGAAAGTTAGAATGGTGGTAATTTCAGACCACTTCATCACTTCCTGAGTTTGAGAACTTTAAATTATTTGTAGGATATTCACAACATGTGCTGTGTATTCAAAGACACAGAGTTCAGAGTTCACACATTTTTAATAAAATATACTTTTGGGAGTCCCTGCTAATACTTTTGGGAATGCAAAAGTATTTTTATTAGTAGGCCTATTATTTAATTTAAGCTACATTTTACACTGATATGGCATGATGGCAATATAAACACAGCTAACAATGGTATTAAATTGCAATAGCCTATGATTAAATGTAATGGAATATTCAACTAAGGTAGACTGCTGTTCACAGCACTAAGCTATTTATGGTTACTGATATACTCTGAGTTTCTGGCCCTCTCTTAGAGCCAGGCATAGTGAGCTGGCCCTCTCTTGGAGCCAGGCATAGTGAGCTGGCCCTCTCTTAGAGCCAGGCATAGTGAGCTGGCCCTCTCTTGGAGCCAGGCATAGTGAACTGGCCCTCTCTCAGAGCCAGGCATAGTGAGCTGGCCCTCGGAAGAAAAAGTTTGGGGACCACTGGTCTAGATTGCTGGCACTCTAGGACAAAGCTTCCGAAAACAGCTTGGCATTCAATGAGTTAAGAGCACTGGCCAGCTGGAGGTCTGAGCTGAAACCATCCAGGGTGACTGTTTATGTCAGTTTATTTGTATTCTCGTTTTTGCTTTGAGAATTGCTTTTAGATTCTTTTTTTAATCCTTTGCTATTTGCAGTTCAGCGAGTGAACCATGGCAATCCATATCAGGATGAAAAAAGCATTCACCAGGGTTTCCGTGGGGTCATAAAAAGACTACGTGAACATATCAGGATGAAAAAAGCATTCACCAGGGTTTCCGTGGGGTCATAAAAAGACTACGTGAACTGTCAGTCGGGAAGAGCTAGAGAGGACGGCAGACTGACGGTTCACTAGTCTTAGTCACGTCGTCTTTTTATCTCCCGAACACCCGAACAATCAGTACCAATTGCAGTCGACCTGACGTGACTTCCGGGAGATATTGCGGAATTGTGTGCGCAGTTTAACTTTTCCTCTTATTCATTTAAATGAGCATGATGAATGACTAAACAAATTGCTATGATGTGGTTTAAATAAACCATTGTTGTCATACATCTAACAGGCCTGAATTGTAAAAAATAAATTCAATATTAACACTTTTAATGCCGCGCTGTTTTCGGAAGCTTTGGCCCAGAGTGCCAGAAATCTATTCTAGATCATTGTTGACGATTTTTGTAGAGCCACAGCTTATTCTATGTTATAGCTATGGATATATCGTTTGAAAGTTGAGTCGTTTGAGGGTTTGACCTTCGTGCATGCGTCACTGATTCGACCCAAAGCAGCAACCATCAAAAGCCGAGTTATGATAAAATGTTCAGATTGTGCGTATTCATGAGTTTGTCATTTATTTCGGTTCTATTCATGATAGTTCCCAAAATCGCACATAAGGTGTGTTAGAGTGTCTATTTTCGTAATAAAAAAAAAAGCTAAAAACGTGATGTTGCAACATTGTTACGAGAGCTTTCTCGTAAAATCATTTGACTTAATTTAAGAAGAGTGTGACATCTTTTAAGACATCTTATCCTGAAAACAAGCAAATTTATCTGCCAATGCGTTAAATAAATTTGTCCTAAAAACAAGCAAATTTGATAAGACTCCTTAAATAAGTCAAAGTCTTCTTAAATTAAGTCAGAATGATCTTTCGAGAGAGGGCTAGATAAGCCTCTTTATACTAAAGACCTTACCAAATAGATTTTTTGATCTTAATATGAGATTAAGAGGACCTGGTTAGATTTTATTTTTTGTAGTGTAGCCTACCATTGTTGCAGAAATCACATATAAGAAGGTATCCCTTCGATTTCTGAATTCCAACATAAGGAAGCAGAATGAGAAACCTGTCATAATCGTCATGGAGAGATTCCTTCTAAACGGACTTATCAAGTCTTTAAAATGACATCATGAGGGTGGGGTTTAGATGCTGCAGTCCATAGACCTCTGAAGTTCTAAAAAGTCTGAAATGCAGATGTTTTCTTGAACACACTTTTGTCCCCTGCCTTCGAGTGGGTACTTTGATCTCCGGTACGTTAAGATGGCAAACTTAGATTTTTGCTACCCCAGAGCTAACTTGCTAACTAACTTAATGGCAAGTTGCATCGCAAGTTAGCTCTGTGATAGCAAAAATCAAAGTGTCCCGCCTTAACATACCGGAGATCACAGTATCCACTCGAAGGCAGAGGACAAAAGTGTGTAGAGCAAAACGTTTCCATTTCCGATTACGTCGTCCCCGAGAGTTTAACAGGTGTGATCATTCCAAATCCCCATGTTATTTTCCCATAGGTAAAATCTGAAGATACCGGATCTCCTTATGTAAATGCAAATCAGGTTTGTAGGCCAAGTATACTTGCGTATACAAGGAATTTGGTCTCTACATTTATCCCATCCCTTAATTAGTGAAACACAGTGAGGTGAAGCACACAGTGAACACACGGTGAGGTGAAGCACACAATGAGCTGATATGTGCATGAAGATGGCAGCTTTCAGGTCTATAGACCTCTCCAGAATATATCCCGCCTCCTAACTTCCGTATCCATCCAACTTCCGGGCGTGGATTGTCTATGGGAAATAACATGGCGTTTTGAAAGATCGTACCTGTCAAACTCTGTAGGTGACAAAGTAGAAAAAGCTGCTGGGCAGATTGGCCTACACACTTCTGCCTTCTAGTTTCCACTGGATTTTTTGATTTTCGGTGCCGTTTAAGTAGTATAGTCTATAGTATACTACTTAAACGGCACCGACAATCAAAAAATCCGGTGGAAACTATATGGCAGAAGTGTGTAGGCCAATCTGCCCACCAGCTTTTTCAACTTCGCTACCTACAGATGTTTTACCGGTATGATATTTCGAAACGCCATGTTATTTCTCATAGACAATCCACGCCCGGAAGTTGGATGGATACGGAAGTTACGGAGGCGGGACTTATTCTGGAGAGGTCAATTGAGGACAACAAGAACCTAATGACCCCACAGGCTCCCCTGATACTTTAAGGTCATGTGACATGGTGACAGTGCTGCATGAACCTAGTGGGCGTGTTCGACTTGATGCAGATCTGCTCAGATCTGACTTGATGTGATGCATGCTGGGTTGAACACAATGCATACTGGGATGGACGCAATGCTTACTGGTTAGAAATCCTGTCCGACTTCTGTCAGCCGGGGAGGGACTTACCACCGTGTCACCATGTCACATGACCTTAAAATATCGCGGGAGTCTTTGTCTGCAGACAGATCTTACAGTTGCCTTTCCACTGTCTGCACGAGCTGAAACACGCCCTCAGTTCAAAGACGTGATAGGACCATTTGGGAGGAATCTCCTCAGAAATCGAAGGGATACCTTCTTAAAGTATATATATATTTTGGGCTTTTATGCCTTTATTGCGGATAGGATAGTGGAGAATGACAGGAAGTATAAGTATAAGTATATATACTCTTTTGATCCCGTGAGAGAAATTTGGTCTCTGCATTTATCCCAATCCGTGAATTAGTGAAACACACTCAGCACACAGTGAGGTAAAGCACACACTAATCCCAGCGCAGTGGGCTCAAGGGCACTTCAGCCGTTCCCACTGATCGGGGCTTGAACCGGCAACCCTCCGGTTACAGGTCCGGAGTGCTAACCAGTGGGCCACGGCTGCCCAAGTGAATGGGAGAGAGAGTCGGGGTGGGATCCGGAAAGGACCACGGGGCGGGAATCGAACCAGGGTCACCGTGCTACAATGCAGGCCTGTTAACTGTATGACAACAGTGGTTTATTTACACTACATCGTAAGAATTAGTCATGCTCATTTTAATGAGTAAGAATGAAAGTTATGCTGTATTTATTGCAAACAAAATTCTGCGATATCTCCCACGAGTCACGTCAGGCAAACTGTAGCCCATTGGCGGAGCGAGGGGGTGGCTTCGGGGGCTCAAGCCCCAAATCTTTTTTCAAAAGCCCCGAATCTATTTTTTTGTATGTGTTTTCAGTTTCCAGCGATTCTAATTTCTAATTTAACTTCCCCTCGGTTTCACTATAAATGTTACAAAATGTACTGTAATGATCTGAGCCTAGCTGTTATGACTGTGCTCACATGATGCTGTGCAGTGTGTGTAATGTTCATGTTCTAAACTGTCTAAACCATGTGGGTTGACAATGTTGTCTGTTGTGTTTTTGTTTGCAGCTGGTTACAGTGTTCATAACTAGGGTTGATTGGTGTGTGTTTTAGATACAGCCTCAGATAGATGTTTAGTGCTGGAGCATAAGGGCCAGGTCTGGCCCGGAATTATGTGTGTTCGTGTGTTTTGGTGCGTAACCAATAAAAGCCATTCTGAGACAACTTTGCAGTTTGTTACAGTACTATTACTGAGCAAATATTACTTATTTTCAAAGCCCAATATTGACAGATAATCTGATTTCCCACACAATGAGTTTAGGCAATGCCAGAGCCGTGTTGAGATGTACGGTTTACGTCATAAACCAGTACTGGCAGGAAAGTTCAGAGCGGTGCAGTCAGCAAACCGGTAAGAAAAACTATTGTCAAGACATTAGGCAATTAGGCTACTGTACCTCGGAATACAAAAATAAACTTCAGAAAGACAGAAAGTTTGTTGTACTACTGTATTCATAGAGTCTCAATGACCGAATCAGTAGATTTACCTGTTGTCAGATGAGTTTGTTCAATTCATTTATTGTAGGCTAGTAGCCAAATATGAAACGGAGATGTAGCCTAACGTGGCTACCGGCGGGATTTTGAACTTGCATGTTTCATGCATTTTAGTGCAAAAAATACCTTCCTCAACCTCGACATCAACAGATCCAACACCCCACTTCTCCACTCCGGTCCAGGTTGAGCTTGAGCCCAGCACGTTTATTATGGGCACACCAGTCAACCAATCAGCAAGATAACTAGCTACGGTAACTAGGCCTACAGCAAAATAAAATATAGCCTAGGCCTTCTGATTACAGGGCCTACAGTTCAGCGCAGGATTGCGGGTATAGCGCATGATTTATTCAAGTCCCGCAACTCTAGCCATCATAATGCGAGATAGTCCTGCAACTCTAGCCATCATAATGCAAGATATTCCCGCAACTCTAGCCATCATAATGCGAGATATTCCTGCACACATTTTACAGCGTTGACTGATAACGTTAGTCTATATATAGGCCTAAGTTACTTTCACTTTCTAGAGTACGCATTCATTACGTGAAAGATGCTTCATACCAAAACAACGATAAAACATTGTCAAATTAATCATGACGTGTTGTCACAAAGACCAGTGTTGGGAGGGTTACTTTCAAAACGTATTCCGTTACAGAATACAGAATACATGCCCAAAAATGTAATCTGTAACGTATTCCGTTACGTTACTCAATCTGAGTAACGTATTCTGAATACTTAGATTACTTCCGCTGCGCGGCGGTCATAATTAGAAAATCGAAACCAAAATCATGTAAGCAAATTAGCCTATGTTAAGTGTTGTTCTCTCATTGACGCCTGTATAAGGAAAATGCGATTTCGATTTGTAAAATGTAGGCCTATTCCCCCCCAAACTGAATTAATCCCCCCAATGTGAAGCACTGTGATGTGTGATCCATAGTGAAACTATTAGATAGGCCTACTCTTTGCACATTTTAAATACACATACTGCCATTAATGTATTAAGACAAGGTAGCATCCCATCAGGGTTATCTCAGCATACTAGCCTAACATATACAAACCATAACTCATAAGAAACGCTTAATTAACTAAGTGCATGCTGATCAGATAGGCTATGATAGACCCCTCTTGAAAGACCCAAAACTATAATTTTACACAGTATAGCCTAGTGCCAGTCAGATATCTTGAGTCTAACACTTTTAAAGTCTCAATGTGTCCATTAGTTTACACAGAATTCACTAGAAGTCATTATTTAAGGGGTTATTTTTCAACATTTTCTGCTGGGGGGGGGCATGCCCCCGGACCCCCCTAGCCTTCCTGTGTGTGACACTGGGCTAAGCCCCCAATGTTTCAAATGTCTGGCTCCGCCCCTGCTGTAGCCGGTCTGTCTAAGATGAGCTGCCGTCTGTTGTAGCTCCTCCCGGCTAGCCTCTGAAGATCACGTTGACGTAGAAAGCCAGACCAAGTCAGACGCAGTTCATCTCCAACAAGCCTAATGACGATGCAGGCCCCTGTGATATTTTAAGGTCATGTGACATGGTGACAGCGCTGCAGTTAGAAGGGGGTGTGGTCTTTAGGTGGGTGTCAGAGGTGTTATCCTATCAGTAAAAAACATATAAAGAAACCCCGCCTCCGCCATGAAAATGAATGAAAAAGGCAGTGTGCATAGTCTAACCATCCAAAGCCAAATACCAAAAATGACTATGAGAAGTTGAATAGAAACAGATTTAACCTATTTACATTGATTTCATTAACCTCAGAAATGACTATGAGAAGTTGAATAGAATCAGATTTAATCTATTTACATTGATTTCATTAATTTCAGAAATGACTATGAGAAGTTGAATAGAATCAGATTTAACCTATTTACATTGATTTCATTAACCTCTAAGAGAAGGATGCACCAATTCTGCCTGGACATATTTGTATTAATGTATTTTGGCAAATAAAATGTAAACAGCTACAACAAATGTCCCTGATATTCCATGACTCCACCTCCAAAATTATAAAATGCCCTGATTTCCCATGTCAGGAATAGACTTTCCAAAATTCCATGATATTCCAGAAATTCCAGGGAACCCTGAAAATCTGCGGTGATGCTTTTATTTAAAATCAGGGCAGTAATCGTTTACATTGCGTCTTTTCCTCTAGTCACAAAATGATATACATACAAACAGTAAACATACAAACAGTAAACATACAAACAGTAAACATACAAAGATACAAAATTAACTGTAATAACCCTTGATTCCACAGCCTGGAACAGGCAGAGTACGAAAGGGGGGAGCATGGACTGTGTGTGTGTGTGTGTACTGAGCTGTGTGACCACGTGTGTGTGTGTGTGTGTGTGTGTGTGTGTGTGTGTGTACTGAGCTGTGTGACCACGTGTGTGTGTGTGTGTGTGTGTGTGTGTACTGAGCTGTGTGACCACGTGTGTGTGTGTGTGTGTGTGTGTGTGTGTGTGTACTGAGCTGTGTGACCACGTGTGTGTGTGTGTGTGTGTGTGTGTGTGTGTGTGTACTGAGCTGTGTGACCACGTGTGTGTGTGTGTGTGTACTGAGCTGTATGACCACGTGTGTGTGTGTGTGTGTGTACTGAGCTGTGTGACCACGTGTGTGTGTGTGTGTGTATACTGAGCTGTGTGACCACGTGTGTGTGTGTATGTGTGTACTGAGCTGTGTGACCACGTGTGTGTGTGTGTGTGTGTGTGTGTGTGTGTGTACTGAGCTGTGTGACCACGTGTGTGTGTGTGTGTGTGTGTGTGTGTGTGTACTGAGCTGTGTGACCACGTGTGTGTGTGTGTGTGTGTGTGTGTATATGTGTTTGTATACTGTGCTATGTGACCACGTGTGTGTGTGTGTATACTGAGCTGTGTGACCACGTGTGTGTGTGTGTGTGTGTACTGAGCTATGTGACCACGTGTGTGTGTGTGTGTACTGAGCTATGTGACCATGTGTGTGTGTGTGTGTGTGTGTGTGTGTGTGTGTACTGAGCTATGTGACCACGTGTGTGTGTGTGTGTGTGTGTGTGTGTATATGTGTTTGTGTACTGAGCTGTGTGACCACGTGTGTGTGTGTGTGTGTGTGTGTGTGTGTTTGTATACTGTGCTATGTGACCACGTGTGTGTGTGTCTGTGTGTGTGTATATGTGTTTGTATACTGTGCTATGTGACCACGTGTGTGTGTGTGTACTGAGCTATGTGACCACGTGTGTGTGTGTGTGTGTGTACTGAGCTATGTGACCATGTGTGTGTGTGTGTGTGTACTGAGCTATGTGACCACATGTGTGTGTGTTTGTATACTGAGCTGTGTGACCATGTGTGTGTGTTTGTGTGTACTGAGCTATGTGACCACGTGTGTGTGTGTGTGTGTGTGTGTGTGTGTTTGTGTGTGTATACTGAGCTGTGTGACCACGTGTGTGTGTGTGTGTGTGTGTGTGTACAAGTTATTTCATACAGGCTATGTGTGTGTGTGCGCGTGTTGGTGATTTCATAAAGGCTGTGTTGATTTGCACGCCAGGCAAGAGCTACTGTTCATGAGGCAACAACAGCGGTGTTGCCGTAAAAATAAAGGGCAGCTGTGTTGCCATAGAGATAGACGGCAGCGGTGTCCAGGGCCGTCGTCAGGGCGACAGTGATGGAGTCACAGACCAGTTGATACCGGCCTAGTCCCAAGGAGCCAACATCACAACAAAACCCCGGATTATACTGGAATACTAATGACCTCTGATGACCTCTGATGACCCTCACACGGCCTTACTGAGGACTCGTTACTGAGTCCTGTTAAATCTCCACATCACTCTCCTTGTCGTTGTCATGGTCCCCGTCGTAGAACTCACTGCTGGCCTCGGGACGAGAGTAGTTGTCCTCGGACGCGCGCTCGTCCTGGTCCGGCTCGTCCGTGCGCTCGTAGCTCAGAAGGTCGGCGGGCACGTCGTGGATCTGGACGCTGGGGGCGTGGTTCAGCATCTTCAGGTTCTCGAACACCGTCTGCCGGATCTGCTCCAGGTACTGGCGCGAGTTCTGGTTCTCGATGCGCGTGCTGACGTCTGGGTGCAGCGTGAAGTCCGGCGCAAAGTACTCGAAGTACTCGCTGTAGGGCAGCTCGTCGCTGATTGGCTCGTCCACCAGGAGGGACGTCTCGTAGGTCCAGCAGCGCGCCACGTTCCGCACCGTGTACCCTCCGCCACCCAGCACCAGCACCGGAATCTTGAAGCTCTTGACGAACTCCACACACTCGCCGTGGCCACGGATGCTGAGGTTGAAGCAGCCCAGGCGGTCGCAGCCCAGCGAGTCCGCCCCACACTGCAGCACGATGCAGGTGGGCTGGTAGAAGTCCACCACCTGCTTGATCACCGGCTGGAAGAGCTGCCGGTAGCTTTGGTCGTCAATGCCGTCGCGCAGCGGCACGTTCAGGCAGTAGTAGCGGCCGCTTTCGGCACCCACCTCGTACATGTCACCCGTCCCGGGAAAGAAGTAATTGCCGTACTTGTGGAAGGACACCGTCATAACTCGGTCTGTGAGATAGAAAGCCTCCTGCACCCCGTCGCCATGGTGAATGTCAATGTCGATGTACAACACTCTCGGGTGGTACTTCAGCAGCTCCAGGATGCTGATGACGATGTCGTTGACATAACAGAACCCCGAAGCCTCGAACTTCTTGGCATGATGCAGGCCCCCAGCCCAGTTAATGGCAATATCACAGATCTTATGGTTGAGCTGCGTCGCGCCCTGTAGCGAGGCTCCCGTGTACCGCGAGCAGAACTCGAACAGACCGGGGAAAACGGGACAGTCGTCTCCTACATTAAAGGTATTAAGACTCTTTGTGAAGCCCTGCATATTGTTCGGACTAACCTTTTGCAGGAAATCGATGTAGTCTTCCGAGTGGAAACGACACATGTCATGTTGGGAGGCTTTGTATGGTTTAAACACCATCATCTTCTTGTACAATCCATAATGCAAAACGAGACTGTGCGTCAGGGAGAGACGATGAGGTTTCATTGGATGTCCCGCGCCATAATGGAAATTGCCGACGTCGGGGTCGTAAAAGTAGGCTGTTCTGTTGGACATTGTACAACCTGATAATCAAAGACTTAAAAAATAAAATTCGCCTCGCGTTCACGGCTAAATCGTTTAGAGTGGCGCCTTTTCTTCTTTCACCGAGTTGTGGCCATTTCTAATCTCTTCCTGCACGATAACGACGTGAACCGGGAGAAAACTAGAATCCAGTATGGCCGCAACAATGTTACGTCAAAATAAAGGACTTTTGTTTGTTTCTGAACTATGGGTAATGACAATCAAGAAAGCCAGCGCATTTAATCATTTCCATCACTTTTATTTCAAATTGTAGAATTTCAGATCACACATGACACAAGTTGGCGTACGTGCGTTGTCTGATTTATTTTGATGTTAGTTCAGTCAATCTCTATGTGTTGCTTATTGTACTCTTCACACTACCCCGCTAGTTTCGACTTCCGCTTTAAAATTATGTTTATCGCCATCTTCTGGATAGGTGTTAATGTACTGACTTTACTACCGTGTTCGTTCCTATGGTTCGTTCTCAGTGATAACATCATTCTTCCGACTGTGCTTTGCGGTCAGAATGTGGGAAAATATGGACGACACAACAAAGGTTAACATACGCATATTAATCCAAAGAAGCGTATGTAGCTTTAAAACGCGACATACACCAAAACGAACAAGTGTATCTTAAAACCAGTGCACATCAAAGTCCATTGAACTACAATCCACAACTGGGAAGCTCACGAGGACTTTTCCGCTGGGGTTTCCATAGATATATAAGAATAGCCTATATCAGTGTTTTCCACTTATCTCCCCAGACTCAAACGCACCATATAACTCAGAGAGTTATAGTGGCAATAATGTTTTATACTGAGAAGTCACTAGCTGCCACGACAACTACTGCTGTCGCTGCTGCTGCTGCTGCTGCTGCTTGCTTGTGACAAAAATTACGCCATCAAACTGCGTCCCTGGAAGAAGTGACGTAGCAAACGCGCCCGTTGTGAGTTCCCCACGTGAGAAACCAACATGGCGCAAGAGCAGGAGCCCGAAGTGCTTCTCGCCCAAAAATTAGCAGCAAACGAGAGGACTGTTCGGACCAAAGCCTTTAAAAAGCTGCGGAAATATGTGAGATCGCGCTCACAAGTCCCTGGAGGTATGGAAACGCATAATGTGTCCTGTTCTGCTGTTGTCCTAATGTAATTGTGTCGCGTGCTGCCCTGCCCTCTTTTTCGACTATCTTCTGTAATATAGTGTAACGTTAATGGCCTCGCGGGCGTTTATGTATTTGTCTTTGTGGATATACGCTACTCCTAACCTATGCCGTTGTGTAGATGAAAGAAAATTAATCATGTGAAGTTGTAGAAGTGGACATAACGGGGAGTTTATCGAATTTACGAGTGGATCAGAACTTGTGAAAATGTGTGTGTGTGTCCCCCAATAGGCGGCTTCACTGAGGAGGAGTTGTTGAAGGTGTGGAAAGGACTCTTCTACTGTCTGTGGATGCAGGACAAACCTCTGCTACAGGTGGGTGTCGGGAAAGAGACCCTGTCCGTCTGCAGGGGAAAGCAAGTACCCCTGGCTGCAGCTTGCAGATCGGGGCTGGGCTCAATGTGGGGCGGAGCGCAACGTTGAGCTCAGCCCAAAATCAGCTCGCCATTACCCGTTGACCTCTCTGTGTCGGTCTATTTACCCGGACTCGGAGTTCAAATTTTCTCAAGGAAGAATAACTATAAAGAGAAGAACTCTATAAAAGCGTATCCTCCTTGAACTACTGCCCACGTTAATCATATCCCTTCCCCCTAGCGTTCTAGAATCTGCTACACCATCGGCGTTTCTTGGGTAATCTAAGGCCTAGACTATAAAGATCATTACATTACATTACATTACATAAACATAGATCTATGCTATAGGCTAGCAATAACATTATCAATGCATTTTATCTCTAGCCTATAGGAATTTTCTTTATAGAATGCTTTATAAGGTCTGCTAAGAGTAGAGAACATATTGGCCTCTATAGCCTATTGTTTATAGGCTACATAAATTTAATTGGGTGTGATCGCGCACAAAAATCATATAACTCGCAATCAGAAGTGTTCGCGCGATAAAATCAGTTAATTTTGCCATAGAGACGGGTGTAAACTGTTATTTTCATCATGTTAAATTGAAACAGAGGGACTGAAGATATGAATGACGTGATTGAAGTCCACACGCTCAAATTTCACGAAGCAAACTTAAACAAACAGTTGCGATTGAAAGAATCAATAAAAAATCGCGATGCTTGAATTTTGCACCTTTTTCTTAATATCTCTGGTCGTATTTAAGTAGACCATTCATATTTGGATGGCTGCAAGATTCTACATAATTACATGATATGTATTTACGTTTCCGTAGCTACACCATATCTTGAGAATAAAACACTGATACATTTGTACCGCTACTGTACCTCTCCCCTACGCATTATAGGCTACCCCAGTAGTACTGTTAGCCTGCAGCGAGTCTAACCTCCGTGTTTTGAGTCGAGGAAATGCTTTTATAGATTTAAGCATTCTTTCTAGAGATGATGTTGAGAAATATAACTTGGACAGTAGGAAACAAGGTAGGCCCTACGGACATGCGTGAGAAGACGTGCTGAAGGTGGGCGGAGCTCAACGTTGCCCTACGGACATGCGTGAGAAGACGTGCTGAAGGTGGGCGGAGCTTAACGTTGCCCTACGGACATGCGTGAGAAGACGTGCTGAAGGTGGGCGGAGCTTAACGTTGCCCTACGGACATGCGTGAGAAGACGTGCTGAAGGTGGGCGGAGCTCAACGTTGCGCTCCGCCCCACATTGAGCCCAGCCCCGATCTGCAAGCTGCAGCCAGGGGCTTCTCGGGGAAAGGGCTTCAGCTGTGTGTGTGTGTGTGTGTGTGTGTGTGTGTGTGTGTTCTGAATAGGGAAAAGGCTGGATTAAACTTCAGCTGTGTGTGTGTGTGTGTGTGTTCTGAATAGGGAAAAGGCTGGATTAAACTTCAGCTGTGTGTGTGTGTGTTGTGAATAGGGAAAGGGCTGGATTAAACTTCAGCTGTGTGTGTGTGTGTGTGTTCTGAATGTACCTGCATTCTATTACACAAACTCACGTCACGGACCTCTTGGAGGTGCCAGCAATATTGAACTTTTGCTTGATTTGACCTTCAGTTAACTTTGAAACGGGCACTTTACTTTGGATAAACAATAGAAATACATCATACGAGTGATTAACGTCAAAAAAATCTAGACTGGAATAACTCAACATAGCCAAGGTGCTAGAAGTGAACACACATGGATAGTTATAAAAACTGTGCTTTCATTATACAACTGAACACAACCAAATACTTTTATAACCCTTGAGCCAGCTCCTTACTATGTGATTTCAAATTCAAATTTGTGCTCGTGGAAACTCTGGATTTCCAGGATATTTGAAGAGTGGATTGCCAAAATAAAGCTTGAAGTTGGACCGTGTTTTGACATTTAGTCGAAACTAGTGCAGTTCCCGATCATCAAGGATGCTTTCCGGCGACTCTAGCTTTTTTCACGTCATCTACCGCAGGCTACAAGAGAACCAGAGCGTTTCTCATATGGGCCTGCTGGTTAATGTGCTTCTGATAACCTCCACTCATCTTTGATCATGTAAAAGGAGCTGTAGTCTATCGTTCTGATAGCGGCTAAGAAAATATAGGCTCCGTTAGGAGGCAACTCTCAGTTTGCGCTCTTACCTCCGCAGTATAGCTAGTTAAGTTTTAACACGCAACACGCTGCCATCTGACTGATCATCCGGAACCGTACAATAATAAAATTATTCCTGTCAGTGAACTAGGCCTAGTATTTAATGTTATGTGGGAATTGCAAGAATACGGGTAAAAACAATTCCTTACTTCAACCACGGAATTGCGTGTGTCATTAATTAAAAAAACTGAAAAACTGAATGAAAGACGGCGCCGTCCATCAACAAAAACAGCACAGAGTCAAAACGTAGGCCTAATTTAAAGTCCCAGACATTTAAAGGGACAGCGATCACTCAAGACATAGGCCTACACCACGAGTGATGAACGTGAAATGCTTTGAATAGCCTACTACAAAAACTGCATTTATATGACAACTGCGTATAGAACCATTCTAATCTAGCTAATGGTAAATTAAGTATATAGCATTCACATATAAAGCATTCAATAGCCTGATGAAAACTTGTTCAGTCAGTTAAATTGCTCTCATAAAAGGAACAGCAGGCCTACAGAATATTCCCAATAGGCTAGTTTCCTTTCACTTCGACTGCTACATGTGAGTTAAACCATGTTAAATTCAAAAGCATCTGGCAAGTCACAGGAGGTTTTAGGGGAGGAAAAGAGAAACAAGTGTGTTACCTGATTCCACAGTCAATGTTCAGTATTTGGCCTATAATTAAGCCTATAATATTTGGCATTTTTGAATCCATGAAAATTAATCAAAATCTATCATTTCCTATGAACAACAGACCCCAGTACCACATGGAATTGCTAAAAATGTATATTTGAATATAATATTGAATTGTATTATATTATATTGACAATAATAAAATCATTGGCTTAAAGAATCAATATTGTATCGAATCGTGGTCGGTCATGTTCATGTTGGTTGGTCGGTCACTCTTTTTTCACCTCACATGTGTTTGCATCACTGCTAAGGAACTGGGACAGTGTATTTTCATATAAAGAACGTTTTTGTGTGAATAGGGGGAGCCCTGGATGGCAGAGGTGGTGGCAAAATGTAATTATATGATATTTCCTGCGTGGGCTTCGATAATCTCACTCCTTTTTTACCATACCTCTGTTTGCATCCCTGAATATAGGATGACAGGGAAAACATCAATCCAGCTAAGCATTCAATAATGAAATATTATAACATAATAAATGTGCAGTGAGCAGAATTTAAGCATGGTTGCATGTACACATTTCTTACAGATCAAAGTGACATAAGCCTAACAGCTGTTTTGAGTCAAGGCTATATGTTTAGCCTATTGAGTCAAGGCTATATGTTTAGCCTATTGAGTCAAGGCTAGATGTTTAGCCTACTGAATAATTTGATGATAGATAAGACAAACCATTTTTTTGTGGAATGATGCATCATCATATGAAATTTGCAACTATGTGCACTGCAAAAACTGCTTATCTAATAACATCCAACCAAGTCTTATTAATCTTATATCAAGATCAAAATATCTAGTTGGTATTGTTTTCAGTATAAAGAGACTTACCTAGCACTTTCTCATAAAATCATTTGACTTTTTATCATGTTTCAACACACTTTAGGTCAATATCACACCGGAATTCTCCTTTAATGTAAGAAGATTTTGATTTCTTTAAAGAAGTCTCATCCTGAAAACAAGGAAATTTGTCTGCCAGTGAATAGAATAGAATAGATCTTTATTGTCATTGTCACAGGTACAATGAAATGTAAAGGGGAACTTGGCAACTATATCAACGTAATAAACCCGTTTAGAAATCATTTGGATGGTTAAATGACCTGTTCCGGTGAAAATGGTGACTTTTCCCGCTGCCCCTAGCGTCCCCAGGCGGAAAACCAACCTTGCAACATTGAGACTACCGTCCCGGAAAGAGAAGTGAGAAACAAGAAACTCGTTTTAAATCGTGTTTCTTACCTTGTAACATCCACATTGTTCTGCCGAACTCATGCTAACCGTTTCGCTAGTTTGTAAACAAATCCATGTGCTTTATCATTAGCTTTTTCCACCGTTTGAAATAGCATAGCACAACAATAATGCACAACTTCTCCAGCAGAGGGGGCAGTATAGCTAATCCTGCCAAGTAAAGTGCTCTCCAGTCAGTGCATCATTCATAAAAAATAAATATAAATACATTTAAAAAATAATAAATAATTTAAGTGCTAGTGTTTTCATTAGCAGCATACCCAGTCATTGCATAAAAAAGAATGAACATTCATCTGCAGGCATGCATACCATCTGTCATTGCATTGATCCACTTAATATCTGAGTCCTTATGGCACATTATGTTTTTGCAGCATTGAGGATGGTTATTGCAGTTGGATAAAAACTGTGTTTGAGTCTATTTGTCCTTCCGTTAATTGGTCTGTACCGCCTGCTTTAATTGATCTGTACCGCCTGCGTTAATTGATCTGTACCGCCTGCCTGAAGGCAACAGTTCAAACAGGGAGTGACCAGAATGGTGGGTGTTCTTTATAATGTTCTGGGCTTTTTTGTGGCAACCGGAACTGTGTAGTTCTTCCAGTGTGGGGAGAGGGCAGCCGACGATGTTTTGGGTGGTGTTGGTGACCCTCTGGAGCACTTTCCCCTGAGCCGCTGTGCGCCATATGCACATTGGTATGCTCTCAATGGAGGCACGGGAAAAGGACACCAGCAGTCTTTGTGTGATGTTGTTCCTCCTGAGTATTCTCAGGAAGTACAGTCTCTGCTGGGCCTTCTTCAGCAGCTCAGAGGTGTTCGCGCTCCAGGATAGGCTCTCCTCGATACAGACTCTCAGGAAGCGGAAGTCTGCCACCCTCTCCAGACAATCCCCGCTGATGATTAATGGATCTCTGTTTTTGTTGTCCCTGCACCATGTTGACAGCCGCTCCACCTCATCTCTGTAGGCAG
Source organism: Alosa pseudoharengus (assembly GCF_046254945.1). Lineage (NCBI taxonomy): Eukaryota > Metazoa > Chordata > Actinopteri > Clupeiformes > Clupeidae > Alosa > Alosa pseudoharengus. The sequence continues at coordinate 343,986 of NW_027468718.1, read as the reverse complement.
ACTCGCCCTGGAGATGAGCCCCACCACTGTGGTGTCATCTGCAAACTTCACCATGGTGTAGCTGTGATAGACAGAGGAGCAGTGCTGTGTGTAGAGCAAGGGACTCGGCACACAGCCCTGGGGGGAGTGGTGTGTGTAGAGCAAGGGACTCAGCACACAGCCCTGGGGGGAGTGGTGTGTGTAGAGGGGGTAGAGCAAGGGACTCGGCACACAGCCCTGGGGGGAGCCGGTACTGAGGCTTAGGGCCGTGGATGTGTGGTGGCCCACTCTGCGATCAGAGAGGAAGCTATTGATCCACATGTAGGTGGTGTGTGGAAGCCCCAGGTAGAGGTCTGCGCGGGACTGATTTTTCAGCTCCCGCATTAATGTGTCATTTTTAGTCCCGCTCCCGCCCGCATCTGTAACATGATGTCCCGCTCCCGCCTGCATGCAGGAGGGATAGCCTATTCAGCTTTTCTTTCTGTCTCACGAAAGGAACACACACACCTGAGAAAGACTCCAGATGTCAGTGTCTTGGTTCTGAATGTAGGCCTAGTCTGGTGCCCTCTTCCTCTGTCATGCTTTCGATTTTTGAGTTTTGACAATGAGCAGCAGGGACAAATTGAACCCACGTAAACGACAATATAGGCTATAGGCCTGCTATCCGTCAGTTATGCTTAAACCCCGTTTTTTAATGCTGCCTAACAGAACATCCAGCTGAACTATAGTTATGAACATCATCATCAATCATTTCCATATTTAATTTTACGCACATATTTAATTTGTGGGAGTGCAGTGCACCTCTCTCATCCCGCCCGCTCCCGCAAAGAGCTTTCAAAAGTTGTCCCGCGCCGCACTCTTTTGCGTCGGGACCCGCGGGTCTACCCACAAAGATAATAATAATCCACAAAGAGCATCCGCACATAGTTGCCCTGCTGCTCCAGGTGTGATAGTGTCAAACATCGACATCAAAGGTTAAAACATACGCATGTTGAGAACTGTGTGGCAGGCGGAAATATGATGCTTATTGATTTGCCATAGATCCATAAATATATAAATATCAGCGTTTATTCCTTTAAATGCTTTGGTTGTTTTGAAATGTTCTTATGGAAGCCTAAGCACATCCGTATTAGCATCCTGTATTAGCCTGCAACAGTGTTAACTCAATATGCCGATGTTCCAACCATGCCCTTGTCCATGTTTTTCACTCATTCCGATGGCAAAGCACATGAACGCTGGCTGTCGGAAAAACAACGTAGGGCCTGATCAAAGATGCTATAGTTACCCAGATAGGGCCTGATCCTGATCAAAGGTTCTCTAGTTACCCAGATGAATCTTAAGGAGGGTTCGCCAATGGAATGAAATGGCACTAGTTCCGGACTCTTAAATAGGCGTCTCAAAACACGCTAGACGCCTAAAGGGGCGTGGCTGTTGCGAACCCCAAGTCACAGTGATACCAGAATTTACCCTCTTATGAATCGTCTCGCTTTATCAACCGTCTCTGGCCTAATCACGAGGGCTTAGTAAGGTCCCACCTTTGAAGGTTTTAGAATATGTTATTAGCATAGATTTTAAGAAACATATTTAACAGGGTTCCTGTGGGTCCTTAAAAAGTCTTAAAAAGTCTTAAATACAACTTTTGAATTTTCGAAAAGGAGGTATTAAATATGTGTATGGGACCACCAGCGAGTGTGAGAGAGTGAGTGAAATGTCTCCATCTGGTTTCTGGTTGTATTTTTGAAACGGAATTGTATAAGTGACTATAAGGCTACTGAAGGAAGTGTAGTGGTTGCAGAGCGAAGATGTTTTCATGGGTGTCGTTAAAGGTGTGAAAATGGTAAGAATATGTAAAAATATGCCTTACGTTTTCGTGGTATAGCCGAGGCCTGAGAGATATGTAGGCCTAGGTAGCCTACGCGAGCGGTAGAGTGAGCGGGAGAAAGAGCTGGGTAAGCCAGTTAGCGATAGGGTGGCCATACGTTCGGATTTAGGCCGGACAGTTTAAAAGTCCTGTCCAGCGCAGCCTCAAGCCGGACGCTCATTTGTCCTCCTTTTTGGAGTTGCATTGGGCTTCTGGAATCTTTGCTCGGACGCAGCATCGTTTCACAAACTATGGACGTGAAGACTGCTGGTCAAATTATGCGTGGTGCTTCTGTCACTCATCTGATAATTTGCTGCGCAATTTATGAAGGAACCACGGACCGACGGAAAAAGAAAACAAACGTTTTCTCAATCAGGAGGAAATACACGTGAAGTTGATCTGTTTGCATCTCTCCAGCGTGTGTTGCTGGCCTAAGTAAATATCTGTCTAAGTTATAATACCTGTAATATCTGTCCGCAGCTTGCTTGCCAGCCTTTCCCAGTACTTCGCAAAAGTTGTGAAATATAACCGCATATTTTTTTTGAATGTCGGCGACTGGCTACATAAAAAAAACGCATCTGTAAGTGTGTTCATAATACGTGCGTACTTGAGATGAAACCAGCAGTTTTTCAGCAGGAACATGCGAGGAGGGGGTTTCACTTTTCCCATACATTTTTTTAAAACAAGTCAATGGTTTACAATGTTTCAGTCAATCTTTGGTTGGTTTAAATACAACTGGTCTGCAAAATGTAAATTAGTGGATTACCTTTGATTTGCTGTGCTATGGGACAATAGATGACTAAGTTAGTAGGCCTATTAGTAGGCCTATTACGATATTTAAATAGCTTAGTCTACCTTTGAAAAAAATATTGAAGGGAATCCAGTCCAGTGCACATGTCTTTGGCAAGTAGCCCTAGGCTACTACAGACACAGGTGAAGAACAGTCAGCCTCAGCAGTAAGCACAACCAGATATGTACAGCCAGCTTCAAAAGCAAGCAGCCCAGACCCTAAAATTGGGCATTTATAGCTGTGAAGGAAATTCACACACAATTATTTTCTTCCACCAAAATATATTTGGTAACTTCTGTAGACATCCCAAATGGGGTGGGTGTTAAAATTAGTAGAAAAAAAACGATTGCATAAAACAGTGTTAAGTTGTCTCTTTTTTGCCGTGGTATAGTCTTAATTTTTCCATTTAGATGTCTTGAAAAGGTCTTAAAAGTCTATAAATTTGCACTTGGAAAATGTGCAGATACCCTGATTTAAGTTTCTATAACACACAATGCTCTGGCCATTAAATAGCCTTAGTTGCGGAAATGGCCTTAAATTAAACAAACAAACATAATCACTAGGGTGGTCCGTAATATTCCAAGGTGGCCAGAATGCACTATAATTGCAGTAATAATTGCAGGTATTCTCATGACGTCGCCTGGATCAAAGATGGCTGCGACCTGGTGGCAAAAATCTGAATTTCTACCTTGTTTTTCAGCAAAACCACTTAATTTCAGGTTTGATTGTAAAACCATATCTCACCGAAAAAAGGAGGAAAAAAGCATCCGAAAAACGTGGACGTTGTTCAGTGTTTCATTTCCACTGTAAAGGTTCTCTAAGCACGGTTGGGTGACGTCACTTCTGTTGGCATTTGAAGTATTATCAAAGAAAACAGAGAGCTGCCCCCCCCACCCCCCTGCTTCCTGAAACTGTCATGAACACGCCATCCCTCTTGCTGGTGATTGGCTGGAGCGCAGTTTGTTATGTTTCATGGTTGCTGGTGATTGGCTGGAGCGCAGTTTGTTTTGTTTCATGGTCCAGGCTGTTTTTGTTGCAGTGCTGGAGCCTGGGCTGCATTTTTTCACAGTATATTCAGAGGACAGGCAGCTAGCGGAGCATGTTCAGAGGACCGCGAGGAGATGTCTGCTGTATGTGACAGAAATGTTCTAGCCTAAAAACGGCGCAACAAGACTTACAGAATCCTGTGTGTTACCTCTTATTTGTGCTGTATGTGACAGAAATGTTCTAGCCTAGAAACGGCGCAACAAGACTTACAGAATCCTGTGTGTTACCTCTTATTTGTGTTTATTGTGTTGCTTTGTTTGTTGAGTCTCTTGTTTTTGTTTAGTTAGTTTGTTTGTTGACTTGTTTCCATGGTTACAGGAGGAGTTATCCGAGCAGATTTCTGGCCTGTTGCACAGTTTCCAGAACACCAACACGCGTGAGTATCTGGCCTCTGTTGTGTGTGTGTGTGTGTGTGTGTGTGTGTGTGTGTGTGTGTGTGTGTGTGTGTGTGTGTGTGTGTGTGTGTGTGTGTGTGTGAGTGTGTGTGAGTGTGTGACTGACTGACTGACTGAGAAAGAGAGAGAGGGTGTAAAATATATATTTTATTTCCCAACACATGTATTTGTTATGTGATGTTGTTCAGAGCTGTATTGTATGGAGATGTACAGAGCTGTTGTTGATGGTGTTTTTGTACAGAGCTGTTGTTGATGTTGTTGATGGTGTTGTTGATGTTGTTGATGGTGTTGTTGATGTTGTTGATGGTGTTGTTGTTGATGGTGTTGTTGTTGATGGTGTTGTTGTTGTTGATGATGTTGATGGTGTTGTTGTTGATGATGATGATGATGATGATGATGGTGGTGTTGTTGTTGATGTTGATGGTGGTGTTGTTGATGGTGTTGTTGTTGTTGATGATGTTGATGGTGTTGTTGTTGTTGATGATGTTGATGGTGTTGTTGTTGTTGATGGTGTTGTTGTTGTTGATGATGGTGTTTTTGTACAGAGCTGTTGTATGTGGAGACGTTTCTGCAGACTGTGAAAAGGGAATGGAATGGCATAGACAGGCTTCGCATGGACAAGTTCTTTCAGGTCAACACACACACGCGCACACACACACACACACACACACACACACACACACACACACTTAGGGCTGCATCATGGTTCACACACACACACACACTTAGGGCTGCATCATGGTTCACACACACACACACACACTTACGGCTGCATCATGGTTCACACACACACACACACACACACACACTTAGGGCTGCATCATGGTTCACACACACACACACACACACACACTTAGGGCTGCATCATGGTTCACACACACACACACACACACACACACACACACACACACACACACACACTTAGGGCTGCATCATGGTACACACACACACACACACACACACACACACACTTACGGCTGCATCATGGTTCACACACACACACACACACACACTTAGGGCTGCATCATGGTTCACACACACACACACACACACACACACTTAGGGCTGCATCATGGTTCACACACACACACACACACACACACACACTTAGGGCTGCATCATGGTTCACACACACACACACACTTAGGGCTGCATCATGGTTCACACACACACACACACACACTTAGGGCTGCATCATGGTTCACACACACACACACACACACACACACTTAGGGCTGCATCATGGTTGATTAATCTGTTGGCTATTCCCCCTGCAGCTGGTGCGATTTGTCTTCAGGCAGGTGTTTGAGACGCTGAAGAGAAATGATTGGGAAGAGAGGTGAGGAGCACACACACACACACATATACATACACATACACACACACACATACATACACACATACACACACACACACACATACACACATACACACATATACACACACACACACACACACACACACATATATGTGACCAGGCATGGCAAAACCAGGCACATGTCTCCCCAGAGACATTTTGAGTTATTCACGGATTCTGAAAGTGTAGTTTCAAAGCTATCCAATGATGTCTCACTCATGATAATATTTGAATAAGTTGTAGCCATTTTAAAGTATACACATCTCCCCCCTGTCACGGTCACTGATCTGAGCCTGCAGTGCTAATGACCCATCGAAACTATCTGTAATGGGTTACAGAACCAGCTAGTAGCAATGGATAAAGTAGTCTAAAACAAACATGAGATCACATTTGCAAACCGTGTTATTTTGAATGAACACCCAGTGCAAGGCACCAGGTTGGCAATGGATTTAGCAGGTTTAGCAATGGATAAAATAGTCTAAAACGCGAACTTAACAAACATAAGATCACGTTTGCAAACCCTGTTAATTTGAATGCACACACGATGCAAGGCACCCTGCCATCAGTCAAAACAAGACATTCTCGCATTATTCACATTAATTGCCCACCGAAACTATCTGTAATGGGTTTTGGTTAGTAGCCTATGGTGCCAATAGCTAACGACAGTAAGCCGAAAATAACTAATTTTGAAAAAAAAACCTTCAAAGTCGTTTTTCGCGACTTGCGTCTCTGCGACTTGAGCCTGGTTTTGCCATGCCTGGTCACACATATATATATTAGGGCTGGGCAAGTTAACTCGTTATTATCACGTTAACTCAGTAATCAATTAACGCCGACAAATATTTTATCGCGTATTAACGCAGTTTTTAATTATTTATTTTATTACTGTAAAAGTCTGTTGCTCTTTTCTTATCACCGGAGTACTTCGAGTCTGAAATATCACCTAAATGAAAAAGCTCACAGTTGATACCAGCCAATCATTTAACAAACAGTGGCGCAAGGCTGCAGCAGACTATGTTAGATGCAGCGTGTGGGAGAAGTATAGATAAACAAAGGCAAGAGAAGCTAACAAATGCCATAGCGAAGTGGATAGCTACAGACTGCAGGCCGATTAGTGTTGTGGAGGACGTCGGTCTTCAAAACATTCTAAGAATCGCAACAAATGACGGCAGTTATGAGATTCCCTCAAGACGCACCATCACAAGAAGAATACACGACTTGTATGAAAAGGAGAGGAATGCAAAAGGGACTTTACAACGTGCACCCGCTGTTGCTCTCACTGGGGACTACTAGACATCACTGGGTAACCATAATTACCTCGGAGTTAAAGTGAACAGTGGGCTCTAACACTCACATGCTCTAACGGTAGGCTAATGAAAACAAAGAAAATACATTATGCTGAAACGTGCGCGGGACACTTAATTGAAGTTGTACAGCAGTGGAATGTGTCAAAAAAAGTCACCACACTTAGCACAGATAGTGCACAAAATATGATAGCCGCTGCGACACATCTGCCTTTTGATCATGTTGCCTGCTTTGCGCACAGTCTCCAGCGCTCCGTCACCGTATCTCTGCATAACAGTGCGTTTGACAATGTGAACTGCAGAACTGAAGAACTTTTTTTGTGCTTCACTTCACTCACATTTGGTACTGAACATTACGACGGAGTATTAGGGACACGCATGAAGAAAAAAAATATATTTATGCCCTGGCGACATTAAACTCGACATTTCGAGAATAAAGTTGAAATGTCATGTCGACTTTAATCTCGACGTGTCGACTTTAATCTCGACGTGTCGACTTTAAAGTCGCCATGTCGACATTCGCGCTGGATGCTGCATGACGCAACATTGACCCCCCCGCTGGATGCTGCGTTGCGCAGCATGCTTTTTATTTCATGTTTCTAGGTGCTACAGAGGCTTAGATATTACATTTTGGTAGACGTTGACAATTTTTTGTATGTTTTTTAGAAAACCCTCAGGAAATAAGGTTATTTAGTCTAGAATGCCATAGGATTCTATAGGCGTTTTTAGCAGGCATTTTAGGAGTAAATGGGTTAAACTCGACATTTCGAGAATAAAGTTGAAATATCATATCTAGGCTACTTTAATCTCGACGTGTCAACTGTAAAGTCGACATGCCGTCATTAAACTCGAAATACAGTTTAAACATAGCCTACAGTTTAAGCTATGTAGCCTACACTAACACACAATATGTGGCATGAATAATAGGCCTAGACTTCAAATAGGTGTTATTTCAGATAGATTGCTAGATTGCAGATATTCAGATAGATTGCATCTTCTGTTAACTCATCAATGAGCCGTCATCGTGAAGCGCTGTAGGCTATCTTGCGGTTATACCATGCACTATTATATAGCTAGAATAATACGTGTTTCCAATGATATAATGTTTCTATAGTAGGCTACAAAATGTTATTTCACTCTGTTTTACGTGCGTAAGGCCACCGCACATCCAAATAACTGCCCTTCATGACCCACAGGCCGTCATTCTCCATAGGTTAACATGGAACTCATTTTTCTAAAACTGCTTTTCCATGTCTCACCTGCATAGGAGGCTATAACACAGATATGTATAAGTAGCCTATATAGGCCTATACTCTTTTGATCCCGTGAGGGAATATGTGTGCATTTAATGGGGTTGCCTGGTCGGGAGGACAGCTTCATTCGTCCCTCCATAGACATTCAGCAATAGGCTGTTTTGCATCCATTACAAACAAACATGCAATGTGAAAGTCTGGGATTGGGGAGAGCACTTAGTATAGGCTACCTAGTCTAGTGCATAAGCATGAAGTTGAACCTTTAGATGAAAAACACTCTTTAATAATAGGCCTACGATAAATAAATAAACCGCTAAACCCAGCTAAACTGCATATAATGACGTTTACTTTTGACCATCGCATTTATCGCCTGTAACTCCATGATAACAGTAAAGTATTTGGCTGAGCAATGGAGGTTAATATGTTCTATGTTTTGTCCACATGATGTAGGCCTATGTCTATGTCTAATCATTGTTGCACTCGAAGAAAACTGCAATGTTTCATTCGTCCTCCCTTTCAATCGTCCCGAGCGGTCGTTCTCTCTCCAAACTAACTTTATTCTCAAAATGTTGAGTTTAATGTCGACACGTCGAGATTAAAGTCGACATGATATTTCAACTTTATTCTCGAAATGTCGAGTTTAATGGCGACATGACGACTCTCGTCAAGGCAAAAAATATTTTTTTCTTCGTGTGGCCCTAATACTCCGTCGTAGAACATAGACTGGTTATGCTGCTCCCTGATAAAAAAAAAAAAATAAAAAAAAAAAATTCTGCTGTTACCTCAGAAGTGGCCTGTTTTATTGTTATGATTGTGGCTCAGGATTTTGTGGGCAGTTTTTATTTAACTGCTACTGTATAAACAAAATGCTGATGTTAAGTGTTTGCAGAACAAATGTTATGGCACTTCCTTTCATATGGCAGAACATTTCAAATAAAATTGTGCTATACTTTTGAATTCATTATTGGTTTTTGCGTATAATAATGCGATTAATCACAAT
>NW_027468718.1:325000-330000 GCF_046254945.1 Alosa pseudoharengus | reverse complement strand
CTCCGGTTACAAGTCCGAAGCGCTAACCAGTAGGCCACGGCTACCGGGAATCGAACCAGGACCTCCGCGTGGCAGGCGAGAATTCTACCACATACCCAACAACTGATGAAACTTCAGTCTTATCCACTAGAGCCCGACCGATAAAGGATTTTGAAGGCCGATACCGATACAAATATTTGTTGATTTAAAAATCCGATATTCCGATATATCGGCCGATATATATATATATTTTTTTTTTTAGAAACGCGCAACAAAACATTAACAGATTTCCCTAACATTAGTTATTTGTAGTTATTTATGAGTATTGACTAAAATAATATGATAATGCATTTCAAAAACAAACTTGTTTATTTTTAAATAATATTGTCACAGTGGAACAGAGGAACATCGAAATATATTAAAGTTCTGAAATAGAATAGAAACTTAAGATATGAAACTTAGTTTTTTGAACAAAAACACAATAACAACAAGTTTCATAAATATAACTTTGAACTAAGACTTAACAATTACAAAAAATAATGATGACATTATTACTATCATCATCATTTGTATTATCATTAAACAAGATAAAGGTCACTCTTAAATGTTTGAGTGTGCATGTGTAATAATTAGTCCCTATTGCCTTATAAGCTACCTTATAATTACAATGTCAGCTTGCTTATCCCTTTACCTGCACTTTTAAAATTATTTCCATCAAGCTACATCAAACCATTTTCAATCATCAGTTGCTGCCTGCCTTCTAAAACATACTATTTAGTGATCTAAATCCATTATGTAACTCTGCTGCGGCTGAACGACAGTCTGAAGCGCACACTTGGCGTCATTGTATTTCACACACGTGTAAAAGAAAAGCTAACTTTTATGCACAAGCTACGTTTTGCACAAGCTACGTTTGATACTTTTTCTCTATGTCTAAATGTTCACTCCTCTCACGTCTAATTTACATTTTACAATGCAGGGACTGTAACTACAGATATACTAGTAATAAATCATTACTTTATTTAGGCAGAATAAGTTCGTTGTGGTTTCCAAGCTCATTAATGTTAACGTTAGCGGTCTTCCACTGATATTCATAGCATTAGCTAGCTTTGTGGTTAGCTAGTCTATGATGAGCCCTAATTTAGCAATGGATAACGTCATACTGCAAATTGTAAAATATACGCTTTCAAAATAACAGGCCGGGGAGAGATGATACGTCTCACTGCTATAACTGTCACGCTATTAAAGAAATACATCTTCAGTCACATTGTCAAAAGTTAAAAGGACAGACAGTCAACTACACTGTAACAACGTAACGTAATTACTAGCTAATTCCGCTTCACTCTCGGCTTATTTAACAGCAGCAAAACTGGACATTGTTTTCACGAATTTTGTCATGCTTATTTTAGTTAAGAGAATTGATGGGGATGTTCTTTTAATTGTTATTTCAAGCAATGTATGTCTCGTGACCAAATCACCATGAACACACTTCACTGATGATCTCTCTCGCGGATAACTGGTTCTCTCTGCCCGACTCTGGCTGGATCAGCAGGTTGCAGGATGTGTGGCGCGTTATACACGAGTGTTGCCAGCAGGGACGGTGTAGAGTGCCCTCTGGAGGACAAACTATACAACGCCAACACTCATGACATGGTTGAAGGGTGTTTCGTCTTTATTTTATTTTTAAAATATTCATTTATCGGCCATTATAAATGCCGATACCGATAGTTTGGAAAATGCCTAATATCGGCCGATAATATCGGCCCGCCGATAGATCGGTCGGGCTCTATTATCCACCACTCTCTCGTCTGTACTACTGTAACTGACTGGGAAACCCAGACTTGCGATCTTAAAGAGACCTCTCCTGTGGGTCGCCACCACTCACCATACCCGTCATTAGTGCTGCTGCTGACTCTGACTCACTCATCATACCCGTCATTAGTGCTGCTGCTGACTCACTCGTCATACCCGTCATTAGTGCTGCTGCTGACTCTGACTCACTCATCATACCCGTCATTAGTGCTGCTGCTGACTCTGACTCACTCATCATACCCGTCATTAGTGCTGCTGCTGACTCTGACTCACTCATCATACCCGTCATTAGTGCTGCTGCTGACTCTGACTCACTCGTCATACCCATCCTTAGTGCTGCTGCTGCTGACTCACTCGTCATACCCGTCATTAGTGCTGCTGCTGACTCTGACTCACTCATCATACCCATCCTTAGTGCTGCTGCTGACTCACTCATCATACCCATCCTTAGTGCTGCTGCTGCTGTCTCACTCATCATACCCATCCTTAGTGCTGCTGCTGCTGTCTCACTCGTCATACCCATCCTTAGTGCTGCTGCTGCTGACTCACTCGTCATACCCATCCTTAGTGCTGCTGCTGCTGACTCACTCATCATACCTGTCATTAGTGCTGCTGACTGACTCACTCATCATACCCATCCTTAGTGCTGCTGCTGCTGACTCACTCGTCATACCCGTCATTAGTGCTGCTGCTGACTCTGACTCACTCGTCATACCCATCCTTAGTGCTGCTGCTGACTCACTCATCATACCCATCATTAGTGCTGCTGCTGACTCACTCATCATACCCATCCTTAGTGCTGCTGCTGCTGACTCACTCATCATACCCATCCTTAGTGCTGCTGCTGACTCACTCATCATACCCATCATTAGTGCTGCTGCTGACTCACTCATCATACCCATCCTTAGTGCTGCTGCTGACTCTGACTCACTCATCATACCCATCCTTAGTGCTGCTGCTGCTGCTGACTGACTCGTCATACCCATCCTTAGTGCTGCTGCTGACTGACTCGTCATACCCATCCTTAGTGCTGCTGCTGCTGACTGACTCACTCATCATACCCATCCTTAGTGCTGCTGCTGACTCACTCGTCATACCGTCCTTAGTGCTGCTGCTGCTGCTGACTGACTCGTCATACCCATCCTTAGTGCTGCTGCTGACTGACTCGTCATACCCATCCTTAGGGCTGCTGCTGACTGACTCGTCATACCCATCCTTAGTGCTGCTGCTGACTGACTCGTCATACCCATCCTTAGGGCTGCTGCTGCTGCTGACTCACTCATCATACCCATCCTTAGTGCTGCTGCTGACTGACTCACTCATCATACCCATCCTTAGTGCTGCTGCTGACTCACTCATCATACCCATCCTTAGTGCTGCTCTCTGACTGACTCACTCGTCATACCCATCCTTAGTGCTGCTGCTGACTGACTCATCATACCCATCCTTAGTGCTGCTCGTAACTTGTGTTTGGGTTCAATACAAATACATGTACCGTTACACCCCTAACACACACACACGCGCACACACACACACGTGTACTTAACTTGTGTTTGGGTTCAATACGAATACATGTACCGTTACACCCCTAACACACACACACACACCCTGTACTTAACTTGTGCACACACACACACCCTGTACTGAACTTGTGCACACACACACACACACACACACACCCTGTACTTAACTTGTGTGCACACACACACACACACACACCCTGTGCTTAACTTGTGCACACACACACACACACACACACACACCCTGTGCTTAACTTGTGCACACACACACACACACACCCTGTACTTAACTTGTGCACACACACACACACACACACACACACACACACACACACACCCTGTGCTTCACTTGTGCACACACACACACACACACACCCTGTGCTTAACTTGTGCACACACACACACACACCCTGTGCTTAACTTGTGCACACACACACACACACACACACACACACACACACACACCCTGTGCTTAACTTGTGCACACACACACACACACCCTGTGCTTAACTTGTGCACACACACACACACACCCTGTGCTTAACTTGTGCACACACACACACACACACACACACACACACACACCCTGTGCTTAACTTGTGCACACACACACACACACACCCTGTGCTTAACTTGTGCACACACACACACACACCCTGTGCTTAACTTGTGCACACACACACACACACACCCTGTGCTTAACTTGTGCACACACACACACACACACACACACACACACACACACACACACACACACCCTGTGCTTAACTTGTGCACACACACACACACACCCTGTGCTTAACTTGTGCACACACACACACACACACACACCCTGTGCTTAACTTGTGTTTTTTCTTGCAGATTCCGTGACCTGAGTGAAGGTAAGGTTTCCTCCTCATCCAACGCGCACTCACACTCACACACACTCACATCTCATACACACTCACACACACTCACATCTCATACACACTCACATCTCATACACACTCACATCTCATACACACACACACACTCACATCTCATACACACTCACATCTCATACACACTGACATCTCATACACACTCACATCTCATACACACACACACACACTCACATCTCATACACACTCACATCTCATACACACTCACACACACTCACATCTCATACACACTGACATCTCATACACACTCAGGCCATCCTTAAAAATATTTTTGTTTGCAGTAACAGCCAAAAAAAACAAAAAATGGGTCGGTAGGTAGGTCAATATTTTTTTTTTCAAGATTCAAAGTAAAAAAAAAAAGTACAATTTTGGTCATGGTGATTACGTAGGAATGAATTTACACAAATGTGCATATCGTGACGTAACTGACTGGGTCTTCAACCCGTGCCTTCAGGCGCACCATTGCAAATCTCATTCTGATGCAGGTTATATAGACCAGCCTTTCTCAAACTTCTTTGACCTGAGGCCCGGTCATGGCAGACTTTGGGGTCATAGGGCTCATCTACATGTACCCAGAAAGAAGGCTACTAGCTCTTGGCCACGTTATATTGAAATTTGACTATACAATTCTCAATGCTATACAGTGTTTTATACAGTCTCTGCTCTGTTTCTAAGGAAGTTCCAAAAAACAACGTCGTTCTATTAAGTTTCGTTAAATAAATAAATAGCCTTCCAACAGGTTGAAGCGGAGCTTTGATACCAACGTTAT
>NW_027468718.1:315000-317500 GCF_046254945.1 Alosa pseudoharengus | reverse complement strand
TCACTAGGCAAAACGTTAACAAAAAAGTTTTGGTGCACTGATGAGTCAGGATCATCTCTAACTAGCCAGCTAGTATTGTTCAGTTCATGTCTATAACATGCTTTACTTGCTACCTGGATAATTTCCGCTAATATTATTAAGGTAAGATGAATAAGATAATTAAACTTCACTATGTTCAGTGGGTTGCTAAGTAACGGCATCGCCAACTAGCCAGCTAGTCTTAAGGTCGCATCATGCGGGCGTGCGTGTTTAGAAGCGCAACATTGAAAACAGTCCCATCTGAAACAGTGTCACGCGGCGCAGCGTTCCAAACATTGTGTAATCCAATACACCGGTATGGCGGTATATTAAAAATACATATCATAACAAAAATATACACCGGTATGGCGGTATATTAAAAATACATATCATAATGAAAATATAAACCGGTATATGGTGTGCACTGGTTTAGCGCCCAGCACTATGCTAGTGATATACATTAAAACACCCCTGCTAGTGATGTACATTAAAACACCCCTGCCAGCACTATGCTAGTGATGTACATTAAAACACCCCTGCTAGTGATATACATTAAAACACCAGCACTATGCTAGTGATATACATAAAAACACCCCTGCTAGTGATATACATTAACCCTTTAACCGCCAGGGTGAATATTGATATTTTTGGGGTATTTGCCAAAAGGCATGGACAAGTGCAGTCCTGGACTGACACCGTCACACTTTACACCTTGTCACTCGTTTTAGGGGCCGTCTACACGATGCTGTTTTTTTGAAACCGGTGAATTTTTGTTATCGGTTACACCTTGCGTGTACACACGCCGGCAGTTTAGGAGACTGTAACCGATAGTTTTTGTAACCGGGTTCCGAAGTGGGAATTTTTGAAACCGCCGGCTAACTTTTGCCGTGTAGACGCGTGTAGAGGGCACAGCCGGCAATTTTATGACGACATAGCCCCACCTCTCAACTCAGCCACCGCACTCAAAAAACAAGGAGGGGATCTTAACTCCCCCTGTGTTGTTTCAAATGTTGTACTATTTTGTCGAGTGTACACACCGCGACACAGGTTCGTGGATATGAGCGTCGCGATTACGGTTTCGATACAGTTACAGCCCTAGTGTGTATATGTGTGTGTGTGTGTGTGTGTGTGTGTACTAACCCTAGCCATTCGCTCACTTTCTCACACACACACACACACACACACACACACACACGGTCTCACTGGATGAGCGTTTGCTGGTCCTGCAGGGAAGGATGGCCAGGCAGAGACGGAAGAAAGCGGCCACGAGAGCAAACACAAGAAGAAGAAGAAGGACACACCCACACAGGAAACAACTCCCGCAGAGGACACGCCCACACAGGAAACAACTCCCGCAGAGGACACGCCCACACAGGAAGCAGCTCCCGCTGAGGACACGCCCACTCAGGAAGCTGTTTCAGCTGAGGACACACCCACACAGGAAGCAGCTCCCGCTGAGCACACACCCACACAGGAAGCAGCTCCTACTGAGGACACGCCCACACAGGAAGCAACTCCCGCTGAGGACACGCCTACACAGGAAGCAACTCCCGCTGAGGACACGCCTACACAGGAAGCAGCTCCTGCTGAGGACACGCCCACTCAGGAAGCTGTTCCAGCTGAGGACACACCCACTCAGGAAGCAGCTCCAGCTGAGGACACGCCTACACAGGAAGCAGCTCCCGCTGAGGACACGCCTACACAGGAAGCAACTCCTACTGAGGACACGCCCACACAGGAAGCAACTCCCGCTGAGGACACGCCCACACAGGAAGCAACTCCCGCTGAGGACACGCCCACACAGGAAGCAACTCCCTCTGAGGACACGCCCACACAGGAACCAGTTACACCTTTAGACACGCCCTTACAGGAAGCCACTTCTACTCAAGACACGCTCACACAGGAAGCCACTCCTACTGAGGACACGCCCACACAGGAAGCAGCTCCCGCTATGGATCCACCTGCAGAGAAAGCGGTAGACACGCCTTCTATCTTACAGGCCACGCCCCCTGCAGAAGATGAGCCTATTGTGTTGGACACTGTCTGCGTGATGTCAGACCGTTCGTCAGTGTCACTGCAGCAGCAGGAGGGGGAGGCCTCTGAATCCAGCCAATCAATAACAGAGGCTCCCGCAAGTTGCCAATCAGAGGCAGGGATTGCAGGGGAAGTGCAGCCAGCAGAAGGAAAACCCAGGAAGAGGAAGAAGAGAAGCAGGAAGGAGGAAGAGGAAACGCATCATCACCAGCAGCCCAGTCTAGAAGCAGCTTACACACACATACCTGAGTCTGCTGAGGTCACAGATGAACACACACCTGAAACGTCAGACACACACACACCTGAAGAAGCAATAGCAGATGAGGTGATTACAGAGACGCCACTAAAGAAGAAGAAGAAGAAGAAAGCAGTGACCATTCCAGAAGAGAGCAGCGACACACACACACTCGACACGACAGACACACACACACTCGACACGACAGACGCA
>NW_027468718.1:307500-310000 GCF_046254945.1 Alosa pseudoharengus | reverse complement strand
TTTTCCAAAATCGTTCACCCCTAGCTGGAATCCATTTAGCTGTAGCGTCGGCCTTGCTGAACTCAACAAGCTAATGTAGCCTAACCTAGAATCCATTTAGCTGTAGCGTCGGCCTTACTGGAGTCCATTTAGCTGTAGCGTCGGCCTTACTGGAGTCCATTTAGCTGTAGCGTCTGCCTTGCTGGACTCAACAAGCTAATGTAGCCTAACTGGAGTCCATTTAGCTGTAGCGTCGGCCTTGCTGAACTCAACAAGCTAATGTAGCCTAACCTGGAATCCATTTAGCTGTAGCGTCGGCCTTGCTGAACTCAACAAGCTAATGTAGCCTAACCTAGAATCCATTTAGCTGTAGCGTCGGCCTTGCTGGAGACCATTTAGCTGTAGCGTCGGCCTTGCTGGAGACCATTTAGCTGTAGCGTCGGCCTTGCTGGAGTCCATTTAGCTGTAGCGTCGGCCTTGCTGGAGTCCATTTAGCTGTAGCGTCGGCCTTGTCGGTTTAAATGTGCGGTCGTCTTCCGCTCAGCCTCGTTCACGTCTCACACCACTGCAGGAGTTCCTTGGTAACCGTGGTGATGCAGGTATTTGCTTCAACCTCTTTGCTCTCAAAAATCTTCTTTAAGGGGCGGTTCTGGCAATGGACACACACACACACTTTGTCAGTATGATTTTCAAGACACTATTCACTAGTGCTTCATTTATATGTGTGTGTGTCTTTGTGTTTGCGCGCTTCTGTGTGTGTGTGTGTGTGTGTGTGTGTGTGTCTTTGTGTTTGCGCGCTTCTGTGTGTGTGTGTGTGTGTGTCTGTGTGTGTGTGTGTTAGAAGAAGCAGCTGAAGAAGGCAGGTTCCGAGTTCATTTCCTTTCAGAGTTCATCTCCTCCCAAACCTCTCTTCTGCAGAGGAAAGGTGGGTATGCACACGGACGGACACACACACAAACACAGTTAGACACACACACAAACACACACACAAACACACACAGAGTTAGGCTTCAAGAAGCAGCATGAATCAGTGCGCTGTAAGAGTGGGAATTGTACCTATTTCCGAAACACTCTTTCTAAACGGAACGTGGCAAAATAATAGCTTTCTCTCGATTATACAGTATTTGTGATAATTTGGAGCCAAAATAGAGATTGAAATTAAAATTTGATTTATTGCACAGCCCTGCATCAACTCAAAAGGCCAAAATAGGGCTACATCAACACGATAGGCCCATGTGCAATAAATAGGGCTACATCAACACGATAGGCCCATGTGCAATAAATAGGGCTACATCAACACGATAGGCCTATGTGGAGTGCAACTGGACTGGACATGACTCTGACTAGTTCAACGGGCCATGACAACCTCTGACTAGTTCAACAGGCCATGACGACCTCTGACTAGTTCAACGGGCCATGACGACCTCTGACTAGTTCAACGGGCCATGACGACCACTGACTAGTTCAACTGGCCTTGACGACCTCTGACTAGTTTAACTGGCCATGATGACCTCTGACTAGTTCAACGGGCCATGATAACCTCTGACTAGTTCAACTGGCCATGATGACCTCTGACTAGTTCAACGGGCCATGATAACCTCTGACTAGTTCATGATAATAAATCGTTAAATTGAAATGTGAGCAGCAGCCAGTGGGGGAGGATATGTTGACAAAATAATTCAAAAGGCCGTCTGATTCTGATTCTGATACCGTGGCACCACCCCAACTACATTTTGCTGATACTGTGGCGTTTGTGTGTGTGTGTGTTTGTGTGTGTGTGTGTGTGTGTGTAGGGGTGTGGGTCACATATTGCTGATACTGTGGTGTGTATGTGTGCGTGTGTGCGCATGCGGGTGCGCGCATGTGTGTGGGTCACATTGTGCTGCCACCCCAAAATAAACATAGAAGAAACGCTGGTGTGCATGTGTGTAGTGCTGCCACTAACGACTAATTTTCTAACGACTAATCTTTCGACTAATTTTTCGATTAGTCGACTAATCTAAACGACTATTTTTTTTTTAAATCAAGTGTTTGTTATTTTGTTGTGTACGTTTTATTTTGAACTCAACTAAAGGGAAAACGTAAAATATATATCACCCTACTTTTGTTAGAAGCTGTATTACTGTAAGTAAACTGTTCAAAAACATTATGTATTAAAAAAAAACACCAATTTAAAATGCTACCTTCAGATCTACAGTAATGTCAGACCTTTGATAGACTCTATTTGTATGCCAGTGTTGCCATCGACATAGACAACTTCTTTGACCTGAGGCCCGGTCATGGCATACTTTGGGGTCATAGGGCCCACCTACATGAACCCACCCCCCATCAAATTATCATTATATCACATCACAATTATTATTGTTATGCTATATTGTTATACATGCACTTCAAAGCAGCCAGTGTTTAAAGTGCTAACATTGTTCACAAAAAGTTTGAAAACATGCACATCAGAGGGACTGCTTTACTAATGTAAAATATAATTAGAATAGTTCCATTGCTTTTGCATGGTTGCATGATG
>NW_027468718.1:287500-302500 GCF_046254945.1 Alosa pseudoharengus | reverse complement strand
TTGTAACTGTTCTTTTTCTGTCTTTTTTTTAAACTCTACTAGTAAAAGCTATAAGTGAAACTCAGTGCTTATGTGTGTTATTTGTGTGTGTGTGTGTGTGTGTGTGTGTGTGTGTGTCATTTGTGTGTGTGTGTGTGTTGTAGGGCTGTTGCAAAGAATTTTTAAAGTCTGATATAAATCGAATAATTAAAAAATCAATACTATTCAAATTTGGAAATTACTATTTGAATGTGGTGTTTTGGGAAGTTTTTTTTTATGTGTTGGCTAACTTTAGCTAGTATGTGAAAACAAAATGCTTTTGTCACGTCTAATGCACAATCTAAATTTGGCAGAAGCGATGCACCTACGGAGATCACCACTCCTGACCATTTCAGCGATGTGTGGAACGTTTTTGGATTTCCATCAGAAAACGGAAAAATAACAATTAGCCCAACGATGTCGTAATCTGCAGAATATGTAGCAACGTGCAGCCTGAGTGCACATCTGATAACACTACACCCTGACAAGCTGGGTAGAGAACGAGGAACCACGCAGCTAAAGCAGGCAAGAGTTAGGTTTTTACCTCCCTCCTCTAGGCTATGTCCGGTGCTTTTTTTCACTTCTCTGATGGGCATAATGGTTCATGGAATCGCGGGCCGAAAAAAGAAAAGAAAGCAAACTTTACCCCATCAGGAAATACTTGCTAATTTGGCGTCATCAAACATAGGCAATCAATAAAGTGGTAGTGGTATGGGCGTTCATTCAGTGTGTGTGCATGTCTGCACAAAAGAAATTGAAACCTCTCAAGTTGCACAGATATCGTCAGAGCCGGACCGTAACGGAGTACATTTACTTGAGTACAATTTTGAGGGATCTGTACTTTACTCGAGTATCATTTTTGGGGAGTGCTCATGACTTTACTTAAGTACATTTGAGAGGCAAATATTGTACTCTATACTCCACTACATTTATATCCATAACTGTGAGTACCAGTTACTTCTTCTTCTAAAAAAAAAAGAAAAATCTCAGAAACCCTCAATTTGTTATTTCCCTCTCAAACGTGATTGGATTGTGCAGGCGCCACTGATTGGGACAGCCTATCAGCAATCACCTTCAGCTTTCCGCCAAAGTCAACTCCATGGTCAGATTTAGATAAGAGACGAAACCATGGATGAAGACGCAGCAGGTCCATCCCGGGAATGTGCCAACCTGTGGCCCCACCTCGCCAGACTATTTCAATTTTCTGAACAAGTTAATGATAGTTTTCACTTCAAGTGTTTCAATTACAAAATAGTATTTTGTATTTGAAATACATATTTTAAATACATGTATTAGAAATACTGCCCATCCCTGGCAACATGGTAAAAAGATGAAAATGACTTGATTTTACTTTCAATTCCTTTTACATTCTCCAAGGTACTAACATTAAAATTTTTCATAACTTTTTCATACTACTATTGCAGTAGTAATGCAATATTTAAAAAATGTAGGCTACTCTTGTACTCCAAGTACTTTTAAAAACAAGTACTTCAGTACTTTTACTTAAGTAGGCATCTGACTGTTGTACTTTTACTTGTACTTGAGTAAAATTGAGCAAAGGGTATCTGTACTTTTACTCAAGTAATAAAGCTGTGTACTCTGTCCGCCTCTGGATATCGTTGGTAGACTGAGCTTTTGTTCAATATAACAAGTCAACCACGCGTTTATAGTGGCATTGGCAATGCATAAGCCCGTTTATACAGTGTATAGAGATGCATCGTAAATATTAATAATATGCAAAATATGAGCATTACATATTTGGATATAATTAGATTATTAAAAATAATCATGAATGAACTTCAAATTGGCTAAGAAGATTGACAGCCCAAGTGTGTTGTCATGTCGGTGTGCTTATGTGTGGTCATTTGTGTGTGTGTGTGTGTGTGTGTGTGTGTGTGTGTGGTCATTTGTGTGTGTGTGTGTGGTCATTTGTGTGTGTGTGTGGTCATTTGTGTGTGTGTGTGTGGTCATTTGTGTGTGTGTGTGTGTGTGTGTGTGTGGTCATTTGTGTGTGTGTGTGTGTGTGGTCATTTGTGTGTGTGTGGTCATTTGTGTGTGTGTGTGTGTGTGTGTGGTCATTTGTGTGTGTGTGTGTGGTCGTGTGTGTGTGTGTGTGTGTGTGTGTGGTCATTTGTGTGTGTGTGTGTGTGTGTGTGTGTGTGGTCATTTGTGTGTGTGTGTGTGGTCATTTGTGTGTGTGTGTGGTCATTTGTGTGTGTGTGTGTGTGGTCATTTGTGTGTGTGTGTGGTCATTTGTGTGTGTGTGTGTGGTCATTTGTGTGTGTGTGTGTGTGTGTGTGTGTGGTCATTTGTGTGTGTGTGTGGTCATTTGTGTGTGTGTGTGTGTGTGTGTGTGTGTGTGTGTGGTCATTTGTGTGTGTGTGTGTGTGTGTGTGGTCATTTGTGTGTGTGCGTGTGTGTGTGTGTGGTCATTTGTGTGTGTGTGTGTGGTCATTTGTGTGTGCGTGTGTGTGTGTGTGTGTGGTCATTTGTGTGTGTGTGTGTGGTCGTGTGTGTGTGTGTGTGTGTGTGTGTGGTCAATTGTGTGTGTGTGTGTGTGTGTGTGTGTGTGCCTATGTGTGGTCATTTATGTGTGTGTGTGTGGTCATTTGTGTGTGTGTGTGTGTGGTCATTTGTGTGTGTGTGTGTGGTCATTTGTGTGTGTGTGTGTGTGTGTGGTCATTTGTGTGTGTGTGTGTGTGGTCATTTGTGTGTGTGTGTGTGTGTGTGGTCATTTGTGTGTGTGTGTGTGTGTGTGTGTGTGTGTGTGTGTGGTCATTTGTGTGTGTGTGTGTGTGGTCATTTGTGTGTGTGTGTGTGTGTGTGTGGTCATTTGTGTGTGTGTGTGTGGTCATTTGTGTGTGTGTGTGTGTGTGTGTGTGTGGTCATTTGTGTGTGTGTGTGTGTGTGTGTGGTCATTTGTGTGTGTGTGTGTGTGTGTGGTCATTTGTGTGTGTGTGTGTGTGTGTGTGTGTGTGGTCATTTGTGTGTGTGTGTGTGTGGTCATTTGTGTGTGTGTGTGTGTGGTCATTTGTGTGTGTGTGTGTGTGTGTGGTCATTTGTGTGTGTGTGTGGTCATTTGTGTGTGTGTGTGTGTGTGTTTGTGGTCATTTGTGTGTGTGTGGTCATTTGTGTGTGTGTGTGTGTGGTCATTTGTGTGTGTGTGTGTGTGTGGTCATTTGTGTGTGTGTGTGTGTGTGTGTGTGTGTGTGTGGTCATTTGTGTGTGTGTGTGTGTGGTCATTTGTGTGTGTGTGTGTGTGGTCATTTGTGTGTGTGTGTGTGTGTGGTCATTTGTGTGTGTGTGTGTGGTCATTTGTGTGTGTGTGTGTGTGTGTGTGTGTGGTCATTTGTTTGTGTGTGTGTGTGTGGTCATTTGTGTGTGTGTGTGTGTGTGTGTGTGTGTGTGTGTGTGGTCATTTGTGTGTGTGTGTGTGTGGTCATTTGTGTGTGTGTGTGTGTGTGTGTGGTCATTTGTGTGTGTGTGTGTGGTCATTTGTGTGTGTGTGTGTGTGTGGTCATTTGTTTGTGTGTGTGTGTGTGGTCATTTGTGTGTGTGTGTGTGTGTGTGTGGTCATTTGTGTGTGTGTGTGTGTGGTCATTTGTGTGTGTGTGTGTGTGGTCATTTGTGTGTGTGTGTGTGTGTGTGTGTGGTCATTTGTGTGTGTGTGTGTGTGTGTGGTCATTTGTGTGTGTGTGGTCATTTGTGTGTGTGTGTGTGTGTGTGTGGTCATTTGTGTATGAGTGTTTCATTTCAACACAGATAAGCTTTTAAAAAGTCCATCAGCTGTTCTTTACATAGTTTTTCTATTTGACAGGCGATCATTTTAATTTTAGTAATTTAAAAAAAATGATATCCTGTCTGGTTTTAAATGGATCAAATCCGTCTCTGATTTTAAACGGGTTGAATCCGTCTCTGGGTTTAAATGGATCAAATCGGATCAAAGCTGTCTTTGGGTTTAAATGGATCAAAGCCGTCTTTGGGTTTAAATGGATCAAATCCGTCTCTGGTTTTAAACGGATCAAATCAGATCAAAGCCATCTTTGGGTTTAAATGGATCAAATCCGTCTCTGGTTTTAAACGGGTCAAATCTGGGCGAATATGGAGTGTTGGACGTAGGCTACTAACAAGGTAAAAGGGTTCAAGTTGAAGTCTTAATATTTGTCTTAATAAATGTATAGTTGTCACTTGTCACAGATCAACTTTATAATGAAATGTGTAACAGGCAGGTTATAAGTTAAAATAGGCCTACGGTATATCTCACTCATAAATATACATAACATTCTATAAAGAGAAACAGTCTCAGGCGAAGGCTGTTTGTATTGCACACTGTTTAAAGTGATAAGTGCAAGGCAGCAGTATTGCACATTAGAGTTTAGATTCTCTGCCTGAGCCCGAGCCCGAACTTGACCCGACCCGACCCGCGGGCCGGGTCGGGCCGATATTTCCAGCCACTATCCTCGGGCCGGGCCGGGTCCTTGATCAAGCTTGCTTTTTTTTTTTCTAATCATTAGCCTACTTGGGTGGGGAGCTGAAGCTATGCCATAGTCAGACTCAGAAATATTTTATATTTATCAAAGTAGGCCTAAGTAACAAGTGTATACAAAGTTATACAAGTTAGGCTCAGAGTTACAAAATGTCAATTGTAATGTCATCTGCGCAACACGTGTCATGCGCAGCTTCTCCACTCGCACACATCACACCGGACCTGCTGTGCTGTATTGTGGAGCTCACGCATCACACCGGGCCTGCTGTGCTGTATTGTGTAGCTTAAGTGCAACGTGAAGCTTGAAGATGTAAAGAAAAAAAATGAAAACAGGAGAAATAACTTCGAGGAAGTTTTGGAGAAAAGTCGGAGGTATGCATTTGTCAGGTATGCTTTGTTGCGTGCATTAAGTGCGCACGATGTTCACCTATGACAGCAAAAATACTTTAAGATGAACATGAAGCAGGCTTGCCATGGCAGAAATAATGATAGCCAGCCTTCAATGTCCTCTAAACGGATTTCTGTAGCTCAAACAGCTTGGAATTGTAGTTGAGAAGGTCAGTTATAATGGCCCACGTATTTAAAAAATGTCGGGTTTAAATCGGGCTCGGGCTGATAATTACAGTTAACGTGTCGGGCCGGGTCGGGCTCGGGCACAATGTGCACGGGCTCGGGTAGGGTCGGGCTTGATTTTTTGGGCCCGATCTAAGCTCTATTGCACATTTATTTGATTATAGTGCTAAGTACATTCCTGGTGAGGCAACACTATCAGAGTGAGCCTGGTGGTAGGAACTGTTGTTTAGTCTGGTGGGCTCCCAGGCTCCTGTAGCGCTTGCCGGATGGTAGCAGAGAAAATAACTGATGTCCTTGATCATGTCTGATAATGAGACCCAATTTTTGAAAAAAATGTGGTCTATGTTCTCCGGTCTGTCATTTTTTCCACCATCAGTGCCAAAATCCACGGCAAATGGCTACAGGCCATTTGATGCACATACCCAAATAGGATAGGCCTAGAGGAGAGATTAGGCTTTTGTTTTTGTCACGTTTGGACAGTTTATATAAACTCAACTAAAAAAATAATAAATACTGATAATAAATACACTCAGGGTGCGATTTGGTGGGAGGTGGAGGGCATCAACTCCCCCTCTGTTTTTTACATCCCTACCGTACTAGTTTGTACAGTGTCTGTATAGAGATTAAAAACTGTCCCGATTTTCTAAAGATAGCCTACCTCAGCCTCTTCATCTCATTTTTCGTCAGGACTATAATAGCCTAAGGACCCGTTAAGGAACTGCAGGGAACATAGAACCCTTTTTCAAAAAATGGGTTCTATGTTCCACGGCAATTAGCGGGGAACATAGGACCTGGGGAACATAGGGGTGACCCTGGTTAATGCTAGCAGCTGTACACTGACATACAGTATATGGGATAAAAGCAAGCGCACTACACATCGAAACCGATAAGGAATTGCTCTGGCTAGTTGTTATTACTGTTATAACCCTTCCAGTTAATCCAGTGTCAGCTTCCATGTCACAGACCACTTGACTTCACTGAAGTAGGGAAAGCAGTGGGAAAACTTATCTGCCTCAGTTGCTCACTGACATGTTGCACAACACTGCCATCTACTGGTTGTCCAGGGGAGGGTGAATTTGCATGTGCGAATTCGGGGGTATTTGTTTGTGGATCGCTGTGCATTTAGAATGTCTCAAAATGACGTCATCCACAAATCCACATATGCGATCCACAAATGCAGAATCTCCAACGCCTCCCACACATAAAGCCAAACATATTTATTTGCAAATGTCAAAATATATTTACAAATACACGCATATTTGTACGAATTACTTTAGATATTTGTATGTGTAACAGTGGTCAAGCATCAGGGGGGACAGAGGCGAAATGTTGAATTTTTCTTCCTTTTTATTTTTCCTTTAAGAAAATAAATCAAAACATTGCCTTCAGGCTTCAGTGTACCACGTACAGCATCAGATCAAAAGCATACGGCTACTCTGCTTACTCTCTCAGTAATAGAAAATGCATAATTTTATCTGAATCATGACATTTAACTTCCCATATAGAATGGGCATAACTAAACTGCATAAAGTTACAGCACTTCACTAGAACCTATTTACATTACGGAGCCACATACCTTTAAGAAAATAAATCAAAACATTGCCTTCAGGCTTCGGTGTACCACGTACAGCATCTGCACAAGCAAATACATCATGTATTGCGTTACTACTATGTAAACATTCCATTGTACACTTTCGCTTGCTAGCAAGCAAGGCACGCCAGACAGAAGTTCACACACATGGAATTACAGCTAATTACGTTCGGGATAACTCGCTTAACATTCACTGTTGTCTCATACATACATTGAAGCTATACTACACACATGAGAGACGCAGAGTAATATTATTTCCAATACATGTTTAACTACGCAGTTCAACCCATGCATGCTAGATAAGACATTAAAAGCATGGACATGGCTAGCGGAGTTTATGGCTAGTTACCAGTATGGAGAAACTTATAGTCAAAAGGAAAACATTAACAAACTTTTTGTCAAAACGTGCTAAATGCAGTACAATCCTTACAGTGCATGTAAATTAGTATAACACCTGGGAAACATCGAAGTTATCAACTTAAACATCAATAGAAAACTGATATACTGGGTGGAGTGCTTTGTACAGTGAACCTACCAGATCAAAAGCATACGGCTACTCTGATCGGGTAGGGAAGCAACACAAGACTACACGCAGCAGATCTGCAGTACACCATAAGGCCAAGGGTGGCTCCCATTCACAACTATTAAACAAGGCTGTTTTACTTTGGCGAAAATCATATATAACAATACACTACATTTTTAACTCTGTTACATCTGTCACATTTGTATATTTGTGTTTGTGTATTTACAAATACACGTCTATTTGTGCATATCTTTTCGAGTATGTACAAATCTTTATGAGACAATTCTACCTCCATATACCACACTCTATGAGGGGACCAAAGGAGGGGACAGTCATGCAATATCATTAACCCTCCCAGACGCTAGAGGTGCCTGTTGTGTTTTCCCTCCACTGGAAGCGTCGGTTATGTTTTGTGCCGTGATTGTAGGTGCTAAGCGGTGGTGGTGAGTCAAGACCGTCTGTAAGCAGGTGAGTACGGAGAGACAATGTTCTGACAAACGGCTCACATTGCAGAAATGGTATTAATGCACGAGATTATATCCAGCGGGCCTTTTACGCGCGTGGCTTTCAGAGAGTTCTCGCGTGTTTGTGTGCCATACACCTGTGATAGCCTACCGAGCTTGAGATGATATCAAGCTGGGGCGGAAATGATAACGTTAACCTACATGTCAAACCATCTTTACGCCGTTATCACGTTATAATCAAGGCTTTTGCATACTGTCTATCTGTTTTAACGTAAACTGCTGTGAACTAAACCTAAACGGAACCGGGTCTAAACTCGACAGTCAGTCTTTAAAATCACAGCTCTCCTCTCTTTCGCTTTCGTTTTGACCCGCCTTCTTCTGTCCAGAACCAGCAGCGAACGGACTGAGTAGAAGACCGCAAGCGAGGAAGATGGCCGGGTTCTTAGATAACGTTCAGTGGCCTGCGTGTCTCGACCTGGGGGAGAAACGCAACACCGTTGCGTCCGTCGCAGCAGGAGTCTTGGTGAGGAAGTCTGTGTTGTATGACTGGCACGTGAGGAGTATTTGCGAGATTTGTGGGAAAGAGATTCTAAAGTGTGTGTGTGTGTGTGTGTGTGTGTGTGTGTGGGGGGGTCATCCCTATGTTCCCAGGGTCCTATGTTCCCC
The DNA here is from genome assembly GCF_046254945.1 of Alosa pseudoharengus. Classification (NCBI taxonomy): domain Eukaryota; kingdom Metazoa; phylum Chordata; class Actinopteri; order Clupeiformes; family Clupeidae; genus Alosa; species Alosa pseudoharengus. The sequence continues at coordinate 294,179 of NW_027468718.1, read as the reverse complement.
GGTAGCTTCCAAGTAGACTGCAGCCGCACGGCAAGGCGCGGGTTGGTAAAGTGCTATCGCGCGTGTTTGAGCTCCGAGTCGCCTCTTCTTGGAGGAAGAGCGCATGTTTGAATCTGCAAGCACGTTCACTAATGAACATTTCTTGTGGAAGCTGGCCTATCTTAGCGATATATTTGATATATCTTAGCGATACATTTGAGTTAAATGTCCAGTTACAAGGCAAAGACAAGCACCTAACTCACCTAGCAAATAAGATTACTGCATTCACCAAAAAACTTGAGTATGGGACAGGCGCCTCGATCGCGACAGTATTATGCCTTTGAGATTTCTGAGCGAAATCGCTGAAACGTCTGATTGGGAGGCACTCTTGTGATCCCATGTATTAAACAGTAGGCCTACATCACATCCCTGCAAAGTTTATTTCAAAAATATTTCCCAACCAGCAGTGCTCAGTATGACTGGATTATGGATCCATTTAATGCAGCATGTTGGCATTTCATTGAATATATTGTACAATGCTGTACAATGAATGGCCTATGCTTCCTAATATGTTGTTGGAAAACAGAAATATGTGTGTTATGTATTTATTTATTATTATATCTGCAGCACCAGCTGATTTTAACTCTGTTGAAGAGGATATATTTAGAACTTGTCATTATTTCAATAAATTTGACAATTTTAAGCTTGACCTACCACTTTCTTAGAGCGATGAGGGACAGGTGGGGCTCGAGAATGCCCCCTCAAAGTGGGGAATGAAAGAAAAAGTTTGAGAACCACTGATCTAGTTTGTTAACTACCACAGTCACGAGTTAGGTCGCGATAGTCTGTCATTTTTAAAAAGTGGGTCCCCAGAAAAAAAGTTTGAGAAACACTGTTAAATCTAGCCGAGTCTGCATGGCTTCAGTCCCAAGCTTGTCATTGTCTTTGCACTTGGCATGTCATTGTTGATTCTTACTGTACAAGAGGTAAGGGAGGTGATCTAAAATAGCCTTTGGTTGAGCTGTCGAAAGAATGGGATTAATTTTAATGGAACAAAGAGATATCAAACTATACTGGGCTGTAGACCCAAAGGGACATTTTTGGATTATTGACGAGTCAGACCAAAGGGGCTTCGGAGCAACGCGCAGTCCCCCCTGCAGCGTGCAGCGAACGGAAAAATGAACAAAAACAAACCAATTAAATATCAACTTAAAAAGGCATGTAGTTGTAGCGCGTTTCTTCTGTGAGAGGTGCAGCTCGTGTGTGTTGCTGTCCTCAATTTAGTGCTGAAGCGGACAATCCGAAGTTACCTAGAATGTTACTTTGAACTCGTTATATTCAGTAAAGAAGCACTACACAAGTAAAACCATTGTAGGCCTATGTTATAAAAAATGTTCTTCATCTATTCTTTTACTCCGCTATACTCAACGTGGAAGTTAGGAAAATCGCCCTTCTGGCTTGTGTCAATATTGCACCGTGCGCGTATGTGTAGGTCCAGGCCCGTCGCAAGAGGGGGGCGAGGCCCTGTGCGAACTTGACGGGTGCGAGGCCCTTTTAACTATACGTGCATGGAATCATGCAATAGCTTACTTTACACGTAACTTAGGCTACTGTCGGTGTATATTTAGTAGTAGGATAATACATTGACATGTCTTTAAGAGGGGGAATGATATATAACATTATAGCAGGCACATAAATCGTTGGCCATAATAAGCCGTTTATTATCCGTCACATCAACAACACAGACATACATGTTAACACAGACATAGCTAAAGGTGAACATTTTGGCTTGAAGAAAATGGTCATGAAGTAGGCTATTAGGCTACTGAACGCAATTTGTCGATATCGAGCGCACAACATTCAAACTAAACTATTGAAGATATGTGCATTACATAAACTGACAAATTAATAACACGCATAACTTAGATTGACTCACCATAGCCTACTTAGAAAAAATCGACCTTTCTGGCTTTCGTTGCAGCAAACTCCGCAATTAAATCATTGTAATTCAGCTTGCAGGCAACGTCATTTTCAATTGACAGAAGGGCGAGCCCACATAGTCTGTCCTGTGACATTGAGGTGCGCAAATCATTTTTGATAAGTTTCAGCTTTGAAAAGCTTCGTTCCCCTGATGCCACAGTTACTGGAATTGTCAGTAAGAGCCTGAGCGATCCAGAGAACCATGCAGTGTCTTGTTGAACTCCTCTTTCTGTTTTAGTTTCTTTCTTTTCTCAGCACCAGACTGAAATTTACGAAAGCAGTCGCGCGGACGTGCTGCCGACATTTCCCCTTCGTTCTGGCTCGCCTTCCCGGCCGCTACAAGCCTGGCTGACCGCTACAACAAGCCCGCTACAAGCATGGCCGGCCGGCGGCCGCTACAAGCCTAGCCTACGTAACGTCATGAAATAAAATGAAAAGATATTAATTTTTATTTACTTTGTTTTTAAATCTTAAACAATGTCTATGCAGATTTAAATGAAATACAGTTCTTTATTTTAGAGACAAATTGTATAAAGAGCAGCAATAAAGATTTAGAGATAAATCTGCAACATTGGCAACACAGGTGCGAGGCCCATCAGAGCGCGAGGCCCTGGGCGACCGCCCAATTCGCCCCCCCCTTCCGACGGGCCTGTGTAGGTTTACCTGGTGTGCTACGGCAAGCAACATTGATAGAAAAATACACTTTGCTACCGTTTGTGCACGAAATGTGCACTCGCAAGCATATCCCATGCAATTTCCGTGGTCAGATACAAGGCGGGGAACATAGGACCCTTTTCTACAAAAAGGGTCCTATGTTCCCCGGTCCCATACAAATAGCGGGGAACATAGGACCCGGGGAACATAGGTACGCTCCCGTGTGTGTGTGTCAGTGACGGATGCTGCTCTTTGGAATAGGGGAAGTTCTTATATAAATGGTCAATTATTAAATTAATATTATTAAGGTACCATATTGTTCTTTGAGTGCAAAAGTGATCCCAAAACCCAGAATAGACCAAATAGTATAGACTTCTGAGACATATGGCAGCAGGCTTGCCTACATTTTACCAGTTGACTTTGGGGGAGTTTGAATAGGCTATTTGGTAGCCAGTGTTGGGATCGTTACTCAAAAAAAGTAATTTGTTACAAGTTACTCGTTACTTCTTCAAATTCAAGATAGTCATTTTGGAAAGTAACTTGTTACTCGTTACCGTTACTTTACTTTTGAGTTGGTCTCTAACCAAGGTGCAACATTCAAATAGTTAGGCTACACTGTTAATATTCACACTTTCAGATTTGACACTGGTCAGCTAAAAGTAGCCTAGGCCTACTTTCACGCCTAACAATAACCTATATTAATTTTGTCACCTTTGCTAAATGTACCTTTTGTTTAGTTTTATTTTACCGTTATAGTAGGGGGGCCTATGTGTCTAATTTGGGGGCCTGTGGGATTTGCATGTTAATTTTTGGAGAGTATTGTAACGATTTGATAGTGACACACACAGTTGTCCAATCAAAAGGTTTATTAGCTGAGAACGAGAGCAGGGACACAGACACAGAACACAATACACACGGGGCAGGTCAAGCACACACACACACTACACATACAGGGGAGGACGCAGCCCCCCACACAAAAAGGATCACACACGAGGGAAACTAAAAGGGAAACATGTTACAATAAAGACGCTAACATTACACTCAAAACTAAGAAGAAATACAGACATAAACCCCCAAATGTTCACTCCCGTATCCCAGCATGCCCTGCGTGGGAGAACGCTAACAATGTCTTGTGCGCCGACGTTACAGTATTATGTCTTTATTCTAGGGGTTCTTAAGAGTAAAAAAAAAACATGTCTCCATTTTTTTGAAGGGTTTGAAGGACCCAAATCAAAGGTCAAATTCAGAAAAGGTCAAATATGGTGTTTTGTCCATAAACCTCACATTGCTGGTATTATAGCATAGGGTTTGGTGCCAAAAAGCAAATATATTCTACAAGGTGTGCAAAAGTGGGCCACATAAACAATACATTATAAAACATTTTTAGGCTGATGATTGATCTCTTTAACAAGAAATTGTGCCTAAAAAAAAATAATACTTCAATACCAATACTATCAATTCATGCCTATTAGTGTGCTTGAGTGTAGGCCTAGCCTGCTCTGTCAGTTCTTGTCTACACCCATTCAGAGCACAAAGTGCAGAGATCAAGTTTAATAGACTTAATAGACTTTTACATAGTACCAGCTGAAGTCTCTAAGGCCTTCCGTAGCTTATGTAAGTGTGATGAAAAGAAAGGGTAAAGGATCAGATAGACAAACAGACAGGTGTGTGTGTGTGTGTGTGTGTGTGTGTGTGTGTGTGTGTGTGTGTGTGTGTGTGTGTGTGTGTGTGTGTGTGTGTGTGTGTGTGTAAGTGTAAGAAAGAGAAAGAGAGACACTACCAGCATGGATGGATTATGAACTTTCAGGCCCAGATGTATTAAGGGCCACCCACTAATTGTTGCATAAAAATTTATTTGATGTGATTTCCTATATTCTGGTGCATTTTGGGGATGGCCAATACTTTAATTCAATCAGATTCATAGCCTATATGTTGATATGATGTGTTGATATCGAGGCAATGATTCCATGCAATGGCTTGGGCCCCCTGACTCCTTGTCTCCCCTGGGCTTGGGCCCGGTAGGCCCATGCAGTAATCTATCCCTGACTACCAGTGACAGTTGGCTGATGATAGCTGGCAGTGATAGAATTTAGAATATCGAATAACCTGAAGCACATAGTGCTCTGTTCTTCATGGTTGGTGATATTAGTGACCTTCTAGCCTTCTACATTTGAGCAAGCACATTTTCATAGTCCATGGTGGCACAGTCTAGTTAGGTTATATTCTGAGGTGTGTCTTTCTGTTAGTCAGGTGATGGCACACATATTCTAAAAGAAACAGATTTTGGGCTATGTATCCAGTGGCAGATATGTGTGGACTGGTGAATGAACCATCACTAGAGACATATGCCAAATTTCTTGTTTTTGTCCATGAGAGAGTATGGAGATGGGGATCACAGATCAGCCAACGATTACATTGTTAAAGTGCAGTTATCTTACAAGAGAACAAAGCAGTTTGGCACAGGAACTGCTACAAATCCACCTGTAACAGTGAGCATCTGCAGCATGCTAAGATTCGCTACTAGAAATCATGTGAAGCAGGCAGGACTCAGTGTCTTCAGAAAAGACGTGGTAGACCATCTTCTGAACCTGCAGCAACACCTGCAACTGCATCAAGTCCATCTAGAGGGACTTTGTACACTTGTTCAGCAGCAGCTGCTGCCAGCATAGATAAGTGTTTCTTCTATCAGAAGCAGACAAAAGAGCGTCTTCATGAGGTGTCCTCTTTCAATGCAGGCAACCAACCAAGAGCAAGAAATAAGTAATATTTTGAAGTCAGGTAGCCAGTGTAAAGATGCTAGGATGGGGAAAATATGTTCATATTTTTTGTGTGTGTGAGCAGCTGCATTTTTAATAAACTGTTAGCTCTTTAGACAGGTATTATTACAGCCAGCATAATAGCATTGCAATAGCATTGCAATAGTCTATCCTTGAGATGAGAAAACATTAATTTCTTGGCATCTGGTAAGGAGAAGGACTTCCTTATCTTTGAAATGTTCCTTAAATGGTAAAATTAAGTTTCGGTGATCTGTTTTATGTGATTACTTAGTGCTAGGTCCTGGTCAATTATAACTCCCAGGTTTTTAACACTTGTGGATGAGATCAGTAGAGAAGTGGAATATCACTATATGTAGCCTGTGATGTGGATAGGATATCCCTCATCTTTTTAGAACTTAAAACCATGACTTCTGTTTTATCTGAGTTCAAAAGCAGGAAATTATTCGTCATCCATGTCTTTATAGCTCTTATACATGTGTCAAGTTTGTTAATTCATCAGGTTTTATGGAGAGGTATAGTTATGCATCATCTGCTAAACAACAGGGGCCCCAGTACTGAGCCTTGAGGCACTCCATATTTTACCATAATCTGGGTAGATGGTTTATTATGGACCTGTACAAATGTACCTGTATGATCTAAACCAAGCGAGTGCTGAGTCTTTGATGCCTATCAAATTTTCAAGCCTAAGTAGTATGTCATGGTCTATGCTGTCAAAGGCAGCGCTGAGGTCCTGGAGGACCAGTATAGATACAAGGCTAGCTTTTTTGAGGGAGAGCTTAATAACAGATGTCTTAAACGACTGCGGTACATGCCCTGACAGAATTATTTATAATCTAGAGCAAAACATTATCCAGGAAGGGGAGACCAGTCTTAAGAAGGTACAAATAGGGTTTAGTAGACTAGTTGTAGATTTTGATGAGGACATTGTGGAGGTGAGATCTAATATGTTGTGTATATGTAAATGAATTAAATGTTGTTTGAGGTCTCATCTGTGATTCAGTGATTTTGCTATCTTTCAGCAATGGAGTATGTGTATTTGGTGAAACTGATTGGTTATTGATCGTATCTCTAATTGTTTGACATACAATCATAATACTGACACAATCATACTGTTGAAAATAATAAAATAACTGTTTTGTGAACTTTATTCAACATAGCCAGTGATTTAGGCAATATTTATGGTGTTAATTATAGTGAAATATACAATTTCACAAAAATAGGGTTAAAAACAATGACCTCTAAAGACAGTCCAACCACTCCAAAAATTAACATTTCAATCCCACAAAAAC